>NC_059293.1:6566544-6692406 GCF_017591435.1 Portunus trituberculatus
CTTTATGTAAGGTAGTACGTGTGACCTATACGCAGTCGCGCCAATAAAGTCTGTAAACGGCGATCCCGGACATGGGTGTATGTCCACTGAGGGATAGCGGAAGTAGTGATCTCTCCCATTTTCGAGGTTGCGACCCCCGTTTGCCATCTCCTCTGCCAAATTGCTGCAACCGCCACACGAATAAAATGAAATACATCTCGAAACGTAACAGGGGCAGGAGATGGAGCGCGACTTGCTGCCTCTTTAGCGAGGCGATCTGCGTGTTCATTCCCGGGAACACCAACGTGACCAGGGACCCAACAGAACCCAACACGATATCCTCTTTTGGTAAGCAAATATAGCCACTCCAGGGCTGATAAAAAACAATGGGTTAAGAGAGATAATGGAAGAGAGAGCAGTAAGAGCACTGCGAGTCACTAAAAATTGTAAAAGACGAAACCGGGAAAGTAAAAATGATTTGTAAAGCAAGGACTATGGCAGACAGCTCCGCAGTAAAGTCGGATGCCACTGAAGGAAGGCTGCCAGACCGATAAAAAGAGGGGAAAACCACACTAAACCCAACGCCTGCGTCTGATTTGGAACCATCAGTAAAGACAGGGATGTCATCAGAATGGGTAGAAAAGTGTTCTAAAAACCGTGAGTGGGACAGAGCTGGTGGAAAATCCTTCTTGCCATCCATGGCAGGAAGGCATAATGAGACAACAGAAAGCTACCAATAACCAACTCGTGGGAGCCGGAAAGAGTAGACAGGAGTGGGGCTGATAGATAAGTCTGTCATGAGATTTGCGACTCGAAGGCCAAAAAGTTTAGGGAGACTAGGTCGAGTGACATACGCCTGCGAGCACGAGTCCCGCAATATTGACACACAAGAGACAAAATCAAGAAGACGGTGGGTGCGAAACCAACACCGGAGCATCGAAGTCTGGCGCCGGAGGTCGAGCGGCCAGAAATCAGCATCCACTAGTAGGCTAGGAATTGGAGATGTCCGAAATGCACCCGTAGCCAAACCGACCCCAGCATGATGCACGGAGTCAAGCACGCGTGGCCGTGCCCGAGCTCGGCAGCGTCGAAAAGCTTCCAGACACTGCGGGTCCCCACGATGTCGCCGGAGACGAGAGAAAGCTGCCTGTTTCTCTCTCACAGCGTTTGTGCATGCTGCGTTCCACCAATGAACGGGACGCTTAGTAAAGCGACCGGACGTCCTAGGGATTGTATGAAGCGCTGCTGAATGTAAAAAATCAGTAAAATAATCAACAGCCTCTGAACAAGTAGAAAAGTCGGCCAACGGACGGATAAAAGAGCTAAGGTCTGTGAATCGCGGCCAATCTGCCTTGTCTAAAACCCAGCATGGGGGCCGGGACTGTGGCTCAGAGTTCACAGATTCTATCAAAATAGGAAAGTGGTCACTACCGTGTAAATCAGGGCTGCGTTCCGTTGGGGACGGTAAGGCTTACAGTATGGCATACTTCCCCCGAATCGGGGGGGACCAGCATACTATTCGCCTTGCGGGACCGAGCGGGACCTTGCGTTCCTCGGAGGTGAATGCTTGGCGGTGTCTGGCAACCAATGTTTATCAACAAACCGCAGATGGCCGCCGCTTCACCACTATATTTTCAGTGTGGGGGATGTAAATGCTATTTTGACAGCTTATGCGACGTCACAGAACATCAAAAACAATGTGGTAAGTCTGTTATTGTTATCCCTTGTAGAATGCTGGAATAAAGCAATATGACCAAAATATTAGTATTTATAGCAATAAAAGATGGTGTTATATGTGTCGCATTTCTTCCCACAGCCTCTACCGCCATGGTAGCTGCTGCAGAGGCCCCTCCAGCACCTGTGGCTGCAGGGACAGTTTCCCTTTGCATTCGAAAGTGTTTCTTGAAGTCTTTCCCAGAGTAAAGAGGCACTATAGTCTCTGCATAGTCCTTGACCCTCACAGGACTTGGCGGCCTATCCTCTCCCTCTTCTCCTTGCCTTGGCAGCCTCTCTTCTCCCTCTTCCTCTTGCCTCAGCAATATTTCCTCCTCTCGTGCTACGAGGAGCTCTGCAGCGTCCAATAGAGGGTCTTCTGCGAGCTCTTGAACGAGGAGGAGGAGAGCCAGCTTGGACGGCCATCTTGTCAACCATACCCGTATGGCTATACGCGTTCCCTTGCGTTCCGTTGGGGGTTGCGGGGGGGAGGCAGCGTGCTAACCTCCAACGGAACGCAGCCCAGGTAGGACCCGCCGATTAAAATCAAGGAAAGAATTAGAAGTAGAGATGGAAAGATCAATAGCTGTAAAAGTCCCAGTAGGACTGTGGAAATGTGTAACATCTCCAGTATTTAAAACCTCCAATCCCTCATCCTTAATAAAAGAAGCGAGTAAAATCCCACGAGGATTGCAAGCACCTTCATCCCACAAAGGGTGACGGCCGTTAAAATCTCCCAATAAGAGGAAAGGCGGAATCAGCTCACAAACTACAAATAGTGTAGGACCGTCCCAGAAAGACTTTGACAGGAACTACTTGAAGGGGAGAGTTAAGTTGCAAGGGGACAACAGGTATATCCTGACGGACTAGGATAGCTGTGCCACCGTGGTGGCCCTGTTCAGGGAAAGGAGTGCTAAAAAAGACACGATAGCCAGGAGGACTAGAATAAGTACTATCACCTAGCATAGTCTCTTGTAGAGCGACACAGGCTGGAGAGAACTCCGATAGTAAAGCTCGGAGTTCCCCCCACGAGGCGCGAAGGCCTCTACAGTTCCACTGTAGAAGCTTGAAGATGACTATTTAGGTGCAGTGGACGGGCGAGCCTTTTGAAGGGGCTGCCCGTGACTCACCTGACTAGAAATAATCAACCGACGAGAAGTTGAGATGTTGAGATGTGCCGGGTGGTTGGACCGCAGCCTTTCGGCCTACCGGTGAGTGACGCGAACCATCAGCACTCCTACCAGTCATCTGAGGACGAGGATCAGGCTGGACTGCACTTTTTGACACAGTGGTTTCACGAGGGACTGCTGTGACAATATCATCGGACAACTCCATGCTAACACCATCCTCATCACAAGAAGCCCGATCTGAGACAGAGGGTGTCACAGAAGGCTGAACAGAAACCATTGGAGCCACCATTGTAGAGCGGTCCCTGGAGGATTCAATCACGTGCACCGGGAGAAACCTTAGGTTGCTTTGGTTGAGCTAAATCTATCGACTCCGCAGAGCCGCAGTGCCGTTTGGTCAGGCCCTTCAAAGGCTTAGGCGATACAGGAGGCAAATGGACATCCACTATATGGGTGACTTTGGTCAAGTCCGTATTATTCTCGTCACTTCTTACAGATGACTCAACTGAGTCATCGGACAAAAGGGCAAACCTATTAGCCAAATGAACAGGACCACCCGCCCCAACAGAGCGAGAGGTAGCAGAGTTGTCTTCGGACCGGCAGACTCAGCTGAAGAGCGAGCGGCCAATGAAGCATAGGATGTCGCACCAGTACCGTCCTTCTGGCGGTACAGGAGTTCATGGCGGGCACTACCGAGGCTGATGAACTGACTATTAGCAAGCTGTAAAATGTCCTGCTCCAGGCGATACCTGGGCATTGCCTGGAACGTACCTGGTGAGCATCACGGCAATGGAAACAATAAGCAGCAGCATTGCAATGCTCCTCAGAATGTGAGTCTAGTGCAGAGCAATTACCACATCGAGAAGCTTCCTTACAGGAGCTTTTACCGTGACCGTACCCATAGCATGAGAAACACTGAAGAGGGTCGGAAACAAAACGCCTCACCCTAAGATTGATAAGCCCGATATGAACACGGTCAGGAAGGGTGGAACCAAAAAAGGTGAGAAGGACCATGTTGGAGGAATTCCTCATCTTAGTCACCTTTTGGACTGAGCTAGGACACATAGCCAGTATTTCCTCCTCAGAAAATTCATAAAGATCCTGACTGTACACACAACCTTTACTATAATAAAAAGTGGGATCTTTACAGTCTCAAACATGTCAGTAGGACATGGGAGATGTTGTAACATCCTCGCCTTCGTAATATCTTTAGCTCACACGAGCATCCCCTTACCGTACTTCTTCAGATTCCCCTCAGGAATCGTGCCAATTTCTTTGACAAGGTACCGGGAGGCATGGATGAAATTCCCACGCCCATTTCTATAGTACGCCACAAACCAACGAGGAGGCGGAATCTGGAGGACTTCAGGAACCGAATACTCTGAATGGTGGTCAAAAAGATTTGGGATGTAGTCCGTGTCACTCTCCGAAATATTGCGAGAGTGGAGAAGTTCTGTCTTAAAGCCAGAGATAGCAAGGGGTAGGGATGCTACATGTTCTAAAGCCAAACAGGCTTCATCGCATGACAGAAACGTCACATAGCAGCGATTAGACGGAAAGTCCTTATCATAAACAAGTTGAATACGGAGAACCGTGCCATACCCCTTGAGAAGGGAGTGCAAGGCGTGATAAGAAAAAGATGGATTTACATTTACCATGAAAAGGGAGTCCAAACCAGCAGAAATGCGTCCTCAGAAGAACTCCCAGAACAGGAGACTGCTGTGGGAGGCCCTTGTGGAGGGAATCCTCCTCCTACTCAGACCTGAAGATGACGTCTCGTGGGCCAGGTCAGCCACCTCACGAGAACCTGATGTTTTTGTGTTTAACCATAAAAAAGTTACACAAAAGATTAGATCCAGGGGCAAGGGGAAACCACCTACTGGGACGACAATGGAAGCGAGCACTGGCTGCCGTGGACGGGGTACCTCGTCCCCATGCGGACCAGTTGTTTTGAAAAAAGGCCCCACATGATACGAATGTTTGTCCACGACAGAGCTGAGACCCCCCTCCCAAAGCATCCCAGCCTAGACATCCAACCATCCAGCACAGGATGACCCCTCTTGGGCGATCCCTCCAGCTCCGCTGGTCCACTGGCAGCTTACATAGGAACCATTTAGTCTGGCCCTTCACTGGCGACCTTACTAGCATGGGTAGCCCTCTCCCCTTCGGAAGGGCGGAGCAGGGGCCTAAGCCCCATCTAGTCTAGCTCGCTAGGTCACAGGGGCACGCAAGCCCCCCACCACAACAAGGCGGTTCCCATCTGTGGGGGACAAAGGAGGAAGATAGACCTTGCCACCCACCCCCAGGGCAAAGACTTAAGGTTAAAGTATCAAAAATATATAAATAGACAGTATCCATAACAAGAATACTAGTGCTTCAATAAATAAATACAGATATTGCACACCTTATTGCTTAAATATCCTACAGTCTGGAGGCAAACTAAGAATATTCTCTGAGTATATCCCTGAGAGTGGTTGAGTATAGGAGATGGTCAATGAGGCTATACAAGTCATGTTGACCTTATGGCCTGAATTTAGCAATGTGAGGACATTCCATGATATAGTGACGCAGAGTGTGTCCCCTTAATGCTGCACACAGCACACAGCACACACCAGGAGAAGCACTGACTTCCAATAAGTATTTGTATCCTAATCTGAGCCTCATTGCCACCCTGTCGTGTGATGTAGTGTATCTCCTGTATGTTGAGTACAGGTCTGGGAGACACGTGCATAGTGAAGTTACAGGTGGTCTGAGTCCCACAGCAAAGTGTGCCAGATGTGTGACTCGGGAGAGGACGAGACGGTGTAGCATGTGATGCTGGAGTGTGTGAAGTATGCCAGAGACAGGTATGAGATGATGCAAGTGGTGTTGACTGAGGTAGGACATAATAGGAACGAAAGAGTGGAGAAGACGGGGAGGGAGAGTATTATGGTGCTGCTGGGACTGAGGTCACTGAGCAGAGAAAGTAATGAAAGGCAGGTTGCCAGATTTACTCAGGGACTTAATACCAAATACTTCAATTTTTAATACCAGATTCACTTTTTCAATACCAAACTAATGATAAAACATGTTTTCGTAATTTTTTAGTTAAAATAAAGTATATACTTGCTTGGTTAGTCAAGATCATCCAAGCCACCGTCTGTTTCTTCGGCAGCTATATACATCTCGGTTGATGTAAATTTCATAAGCATTCTGTCACTTATATTCAGATCTTTGCAGCACTTCCCAGTCATTAACAGCGTGGTCCGTAATCTGAGTATTGATTCAAGCATGGGCAATTTCATTACGTTTCGTACTTTAGTTTTTATTGCATTTGCGTGTGAGAAAACTCGTTCAACAAATGCATTGCTCACTGGGATGATTGATTGATTGATACATTTATTGTTGAATCAATAAATAATTACAACAAAGGAGGAGGATGGGCCTTGCCACCCACCCCCTGGGCAAAGACTTAAGGTTAAAGTATCAAAAATCTAACTCTGGACAGTATACACAACAAGAATACAAGTATTTCAATAAATAAATACACATATTGCACACCTTATTGCCTAAATATCCTACAGTCTGGGAGCAAACTGAGGACATTCCCTGAGTATATCCCTGAGGGTGGCAGAGTCTAGGAGATGGTCAATGAGGCTGTACAAGTCATGCTGACCTTGTGGCCTAAATTTAGCAATGAAAGGTCATTCCATGATATAGTGACGCAGAGTGTGTCCCCTTGGTGCAGCACACAGCACACAGCACACACCAGAAGAAGCACTGACTTCCCAAAAGTATTTGTAGCCTAATCTGAGCCTCATTACCACCCTGTCATGTGATGCAGTGTGTCTCCTGTAGGTGTAGGCACAGTTCTGGGAGACACGTGCATAGTGAAGACTAGTGCTACTGCCCCTATGGCAGCAAAGCTCCAACTGATCACTAATGCTACTTTGTACATAGTCCTTAATGCTACTCTTAACATAACCCAGAGTGTACTCAGTGCCAGGGTTCACTGTGTCATCTTGTAGGGCACACTGAGCAAGGCGGGATACCCACATGAGAGGGTATCCAGCTGAAATGGACCGTGGCACCGGCACCTTCTAGGGCGTGGATGAGATCAAGACACTTATTAACTAGATCACAGTCCATTGGCGAGTTGGATTGAAGGGCATACAATGCAGTCTGACTGTCAATAAAGAAATACACATTATTATGGAGAGGCGCCACAATATAGGGCCCCTCCAGTACAGCATACAGTTCTGCTCTAGTGGAAGACATTGTTAAGTATGATAGGCTAATGCATATGATGCTAGTTCCTCATATGGTTTCGAATCATTACCTGAGTATCTTTTTTTTTTTTCGACCAGAATACGATTGCATCATCAGATATCTTGCCACCAAAATAGGCTTCCTCTACCCATGGGTGGTACAGAATTCGTCTATACTGATTTTCACAAGCCTCCGTCGTTTCGCTTTGTAGGTGGAAAAACGGGAGGTCCTTGTAAGACGGCCTATTTAGGTGTGTAAGCACTATGCTGGGGAACAAATTTTGAGCCCATCATAGATGTCCCGACTTTGTGGTAACCGCAAAGTCACCTAGCTGTTCAATAAGTACAAACAGCATTTCTTGACAGCGATTTTGCAAGTTCTTTACTTTCATTTGATCTTTACCTAGCAGAAGCTGGCACTCTGATAAGAACTTTGCTCCAAAATCAATCTTTTCGAAAGGTAGAGGCATGTCTTTCTCATCGTACACTCAACGAGTCAAAGAAGTGAAGTGAATGTCCAACTCATGAAACAATGCGGAGGGCTTGGCGTTTGTTGATTGAAACAGTGCATTTAAGTCTTTCGAACTCAGTCACTTTGGGAGATGCAAAAATAAAATACAGGTAGTTCTGGTCATCGTTAAACATGTCCCACAACAGCCTTGCTTTGTAGCGAACATCTTGGGTACCTTCGATCTTGGCAATGTTGAAGTATGCTTTAAGCTCTTCCCAGTTTAGTAATATGTTGTAAATTACTTTGCCACGCACAAGCCATCGAGTTTCTGACATTTTAATAAATGGACTCGGAATACCTGACCGCTCTTCATTTATATTCATAGTTTCAAAGAGCATTTTATAGGTTTCCCTTCTCAGAGCACTTTTCTTGAACCACTTCGGTACCTCTTTCAACATGAATCCTAAGTTTGAGGGTAGTTTTTCGAAGCCTTTTTGCATACATAATGCCAAACGGTGGCATGTACATGGCATTTTTACACAACTAGGTGCCTCAGTTTTTAATCTTGGCCATAAAGAGTTCTTATTGCCAGTCATGTTGCTTGCTCCGTCACTCGAGAAACCAATGCATTTCTTGATATCAATCTTCTTCTCTAGAAGTTTTTTCACAGCCTCGAACAATGCTTCACCTGTCGTTTCAACAACTTTTGCAAGTTCCAAAAAATATGTTCCTGTTTCAGCATTTTCCTCATCATAAAATCTTATGCAAATGCATAAACTTTTGTCACTCACAACGTCTGTAGATTCATCAACAAGCAAGCAGAAATATTTAGCTGTTTCTATCTTTTGATAACAAGTCTTCCTCAAGAGCAGGAGAAATTACTTGGGTAATTAGATTGGAACATTTTGTACGATGTAGTTTCAAGTTCTCAAGAGTGCTCCCAACCCTGTTGCGCTTTATAATCTCACTTAAGTGGTCTACAGCAATAACTGGACAGTGACATGTAATTCCTACTGCAAGCTGCAGTTCAGCTCTTTTCAGTTCATCAGGATCTGATGATGTTTTCTTAAAGCTCTGAAATATAGACATACGTACTGGCAAAGCTAATTGAGGAGGCACGCTGTCTATGTTCCTTGGACTCTGCATGATTTTGTAAGTGTTCCTTTTCTTGGCTGCAAGCCTTTGTGGCACAATTTGCAATATGCCTGCTGAGTGCCATCTTTTGCATTTGTTACCCATGGAAATTCTTTTTCCCACTCGGCGTGGTAAGTGCTAACAGATTCATAGGAACCTTTCCACTTCGACATGCTGACACCTTCCAGTTAACAGCCAAAGCCAACTGGCAGTGGCCACCGGCCGGATGGGACAGGTGAGACGCGTCTGTTACTGCTGGACTTTTATGAGACGCGTACACGTCTCGAAACAGAAGCGTGAGAACCGGACGTTATGAGAGGGAGGAACAGGGGAGGGACGGCCTGGGAGGATGTAAAAAATAGTTGTCGTGGGTCGCTACTTGGTTGGAGCGGCCGTAACTATGACTATTTATTTGTAGCCTTATAATGCTAATCCTGCCTTCTCAGGTCTGCAGGGTGACGATGAAAACAAAATGATGATGCACAGGTAAAAATTCACCCTGAACGTTCCGACTTAGATATGAAAGACATTGATTTGTTACGTTCACCGGTTAAATGGGGCCGCCGTGGTACAGTGGATCCGTGCGTGCTTTGGGATCCGAGTGGTCTCCAAGCGCACGGGTTCGAATCCTGTCTACGATCTGAGTGTAGGTTGGGCTTCCTCACTCGGGGCAACGGTTTCCTAGCGGGTGGGCTTTGAAATAGGAGGTACCCTTAATAAGTATCCCCTTTAGCCCATAAATTCCCGCGAAAAGCCCACATGGTAAAAAAAAAAAAAATGGGTAAGATTGGCATCGGGGAGCCGGTGAACAATAACAAATAAAAAAAAAACACTACAGGTTCAACTGGTGAGGATATGCAAAGGGGGGCACTAAAGCTATTTTATAACCCAATAACAATGAAACTGACATACACATAGATATAACATGAAACACATCAAATTGACGTACACATATAACACATAAATAAATACAACAATAAAGAATCCAACTTAATACCTAACAATAATACTAAACCTATATGGAGGCAATGTGGAAAAAACGGACGAGGGGAAGTGATACTTATGAGGTGTCGCAGTGGTGAAATGCTGGGTGAGGTAGATCCCACGGTAGTTAAAGAGGCGTTGTGTTCACTGGTTGAGGCCTTGACCTCGACTGCCTTCCAGAAAGCAGGGAGCTTGCTTAACACTTCTGCTTGAGTCGAATGGGGCCGCGTGAATCCAACTTCGGGACAGTAGCGGGCTTCATGAGACGGTGACGTGGAGGGTTCATGAGACGGTGACGTGGAAGGTTCATGAGACGATGACGTGGAAGGGGAGGTGGAGAGGTGGCGAACGAGGTAGCAAGCGGAGGAGGTGATGATAGTGGAGTATGTTATGGGCGGGCCGTACCAGATTATACTTTTAATTACTAGCTGTTTACTGGGGAGGTTGAACTGTGTGTGTGTGTGTTCTTTTTTTTTTTTAGTTCAATACCAAATTTCTTTCGTTTCAATACCAAATCTAAGTCCAATACCAGTCACGGTGCTTCAATACCAAATGAATTTTTCAATACCAAATTTACCCTAATTTGGTATTGAAAAATACCAAATGGCAATGGCAATTTATTTTGAAAGGATGACTGAGGCGGTGAAAGAGTTTCTGGAGAAAATAAGCGTCCGTGCCTGGGTTTGGTGGTGCCCGCCGCCACAAAGCCTGCTGCTTCCCACGTGGGCCCAGCACAAAGGACTATGCTCGTCACAGGCACTGTTGAGGTGGAGGTAGGCGTAGCAGCCCTAGAGGACATTTTTGGAGATTGTCAAGGAGCCTCGTCCTGCACCATCTGGCAAGGAAAAACACCAAGAAAATGCTGCTGCTGACCAGATTCTCTGTCGAGATGTACCTGCCCCGGCCACCTCGGACCGTAAACAAAGGCGTCGTCTGCTCTTCCCTGCTGAGCATGGAAAGACGGCCAGTGAGCTGTTCAGCTGGTTTGCTGCCCTGCTGAAACAATATCCAGACCTGCAGCCACTCTACAAGGAGGGACGGAACCATCCCTATATAACGGTCAGTACTGACTCCTCCTTTTACGCCACCCTGTTGAGTTAGGGCTTTCTGGGCCTGGTTATGGAGTGTCCTGACGAGGAGGGCGCTCACCCTGTCATTATCCATGGTGTGGCGACCCACATCAATGTCAACCTGATAGAGGTACCAGCTGGATTCCATGGGCTGAAGAGGAGGATGGTGGGGCAGATGCCCAAGCCCCAACTGTTGGGAGTGGTGACAGGTAAGGTGCCTAGTGAGGTGCATCTCCTGGGCCTTGGACGTCGGCGTGTGGAGCGTTACACGCCGCTGCTGCAATTGTGGGGGTGACCACAATGCCCACTCTACCCTCTGCACTGTCAGGCCTCGGCCCCAAAGGGAGCCTGCCACGGATGAGGTGAGTCGGCCCAGACTTGTGTTCCGCCAGGCTCCACCTCCCCAGACCAATGTCTGGGCAACGAAGCCCTCCTTCTCGGCCGCTGCCCCTCCCCTGTCTCAGCCTTCCTGCTCCACCACTGGCACTTCAACCACACCTTTGTTGCAGCCCACTGCTACAGTGCCCCCTGTGCCTCCAAACACAGTGCCCCAGGCAGGCAACACTCAGGAACTGCCTGCCACCGACGCTACCCAGCAGCTAATGGCAGTGATGAGTGCACTAGCCGCTAAAGTGGACAACCTGACTGCAACAGTCTTTAGTCTTAGTACTGAGTTTGCCGCCTTCAAGAACCAGCAGTACACAGTATGCAGTGGGACCTCCACTTTGGCCCCAACCCCATCCCTAGCCAGCGGTGCTCAACAGGGCCAAGGAGAGAGTGCCATGTGTCAGCATAGCCTGTGCGACCCACCCAAGAAAAAGGACAATGCTGCAGGGCAATGTGCAACTGCTGCTGCACCCACACCGAGGATGGATACCCCCGCCAAGCCAGTCAAGGGAGCCACACGACAGCCCCGGAGCCCCTTAGGGATGGCCCTTGCTCCCCCTGCTTCAGAAAGCAAGTCACCTGTGGCAGACTGTGAGGAGGATAATGCAGGTGAATGGACATTGGTCAGCTGCAAGAAGAAGCGGTGCTTCAGCCCAATCCCAGCCAGGACTGCCAGCCCTGACCCAGACCAAGGACATCTGAAGACTCCCAGCTCCGAGCCAGACCAGGGACACTTGAAGACTGCCAGCCCCGAGCCAGACCAGGGACACCTGAAGACTGCCAGCCCCAAGCCAGACCAGGGACATCTGAAGACTGCCAGCCCCGAGCCAGACCAGGGACATCTGATGGCAGCCATGCAGATGCTGATGGAGCAGATATCTTGCCTGACACAGGAAGTGGATGGCCTGAAGACACAGATGCAACACCATCGCGATGAATGGTAAGACTTTCTGCACCCTAACATGGAATGTCAATGGTCTACATGCCCGTTTCACTGACTTTCACTCTCATGTCCTTCTCCATAAGCCTGAAATTATTGCCTTACAGGAGGTAGGGCCAAGGGTGCCTGAGCTGCGGGGTTATGCCTCCCACACCCTCAGTAGTCGGGGGATGGCCACTTACACATGGGATTCCAGTTAACTTCGTGGAAATGGAGGTCAATGAGGGTATTGAATTCATTACTGTTTGCTTGCACACTGTGGGTGAAATTATTTACTCTGTAAACACGTACATCCATGCTGGTGCCTTAAATATTGCAAATTTTTCTGAATATGTTCTTGAAGAGCAAAGTGTAATCATGGGTGATTTCAATGCCTGGTGTGGCATGAAGAAGTGTCCCACCATGACGAGACGGGAAGTAAAGACCTGCCCTGCCAGACACACGACGTGGACGCTTTAGTTGCGCCCAACACCAACACCAAAAACGCAAACACCAACACCACCATCACCATTACCAACACCAACACCAACAACAATAATGATAATAATAATAATAATAATAATAATAATAATAATAATAATAATAATAGTAATGATAATAATAATAGCTGTAGTAGTAGTAGTAGTAGTAGTAGTAGTAGTAGTAGTAGTAATGACAGATAATAAAGAACAGCAGCAACACCAAGGTGAGCAATACTGATGATAACATTTAAAAGAATCAATAATACTAAACCTTTTATCATTATCATTCATGCTAATAACAATTCTGCTTAACTAACTCTTAATAACAGTTCCATCATTAACGTTGCCTTTATAATAACAATAATAATCATAATAATAATAAATACTTAATTTAGTCAATTTGTAATGATACATACACATTGAAACTCTTTGTGGATCCAGATCATTCAAAGTTACAGTTACAACCCACATACAGTGCAACACAAAATAAAATATCTGTGACAAGGTAAGGTCCAAGACTAAAACTATATACATTTCACTATTTTAAAACACCATGCTGTAAATTTATCCTGCATCAGAATCGAAATCACAATGGAAGCAATAACTTTACCTTTTTGCATGGACATAATTATACAATTTAATGCTAACTGGTACAAATGAATTTTTATATCTAGATGTTTTCTGTGAAGACAAACCCAATCTTTTTCCAGATCTTAAGAACACGTAGTTATCATTGAGAGGATGGGTATTGTCGTTCATTATTTTCCTAGTTGTACACAATACATTTCTAGAATATAGGTCATCTAGTGTTGTTACCTTTACACCCAATTTATCAGCAATTCTCACAACCTTTTTGAGTTTCTTCTTGTTTTTTTTTTTTTTTTTTTTACAGTTAAGCACCCATACAGCGTTGTTAAACCAAAACACAGAGTTGACTCAATAACAGACTTATAGAACATAGCAAGAATAGTATTTTCAACTTTTAGATTTCTTAAAATTCTCAGAAAGTGAGTTCTCTGAATACATTTGCCGTACACCTTCTTTGTGTTTACATCACCAGTTATTTTATCATCAATTTGCACCCCTACATATTTATAATCGTGTACAATTTCTACCTGTTTCTCTTTAATTACAAGATTTTGAGTACACCTCTCCCTCTTACGAAAATCAATTAACATTTCCTTTGTCTTTTTTACATTTAAATTCAAATAATTATCATCACTCCATTTAACAAAATTATTTACTTGAGAACTAGGTAAATATGGAATGTTTTGCTGCTGCTTTATTCTTACTAATGTAAGCAAACATAATTCCTAATTAAGTAAAAAAAAAAAAAATGACGCTATAAAGCAGCCAGCTGCTGTTTGTCACCAGCACTGGTTATTTGACAAGTGGTAACAAATGCACCGTAGTCATACACCTCACCGAACACAGCGGTCAGAGTAGAGACCAGCAGGGATATGAACGTCCGTCACGGTCACCACTTTATAAATGACTTCTTTTACTACTAAGAGATCCCCATGCATATATTTTAGTAAGTTTCGACTGCCAGAGACGTACACTTCCTCAAAATAGGTATACTGAATGATATACTAAACTATGTTAAGTTTTTGGGAAAATCAAGATTGTCGGAGCGTTTTCCCCATTGGAATTGTACTGGATGAGGAGATCCTCTCCCTGAAGGCTCGGCGTGCGTTCTGCCGGTGTGTGGTACGATATCTTGGGAACTTTCCCATTTCGTCTTGGTAGGACACTTCTTCATGCCACACCGGCATAAGGAATTAGGAAGCCACTTCACCACCAATGCCAATGGTGTGTGCTGAAAGGCTTTCCTTGACACCACAGATACAGCTGTACTTAACTGGGGACCACACACCCACACATGTTCAAGGAGGCAGATTTGATTATGTAGCCCTCATCAATATGCCAACATATACTGCCGAAATTTATCTTGTCACGTCATTGCTGAGCGACCACTTCGCCCAGGAGACGACCCTCCCGGTGCAGTCCGTACCGGCAGTGCCCAGGAAGCGCTTGACGATGCCACCATCCAGGATGACGGACCTCGTCGTCCATGTGGTGGCATGGTACGCTGCCGTGAAGGGCTCCCTTGCTGATGCAGAGGCACTGTACGACGGACTCCTGCACACCATCGAGGGATTCATCGCGACTCCTAGGGTTCCAGCAAGGGCCCATGCTCCACGCCGCTGGACTTACGCTACCGACCCTGTCATTCTGAACTGCCAACAGACGCTCGCTGCCAACCAGAGACGTTGGCAGCTCAACCCAGCAGACACAGAGTCACGGGATGCCATGGTTACCGTGGTTCGACACCTCACGGATCTGCGGCAGCAGGAAAGGAAGAAGTACTGGGTCTCCTTCCTGGACAAGGTGCGCAGGACCCGGTCCCTCTGGGAGGCGTGGCACCATGTCAACAGCGTCCGGGGCAAGTCCAGACGGCAGGTGTGTGACCCTGATTCTGCAAGCAGGGCACGATAACTCGTCTTGCAGTGGAAGGAAACCTCATCCTTCTCTGGCCTTCCTGTGGAACACCAGGAGGCGCTCGATCAGCAAAGACCACGAGGGATGGAGTTGCTTTGCCACAGTGTTCCTCTGCTGGATGACACCTGTGTGCCTATCACGCATGACGAACAGTCAAGTTGGGCAAGTCAACAGCTCCTGGCAAGGATGGCATCACCTATGATATCCTCAATGTTCTCCTGGAGGTAAAGCTAGACAATCCTATCTTGGATTTATTTAACATGTCTTTCACTTCAGGCAAGCTTCCCCACTCTTGGAAAACAGCCATCGTCATCCCAATCCCCAAAGGTGATGGCACCTTTCGCACTATTTCTCTCACCAGCTGTCTGTGTAAGATGATGGAACGGGTAATATTGAATAGGCTTATATACAAGGTGGGCCATGTACTCTCTGGCAATGTACATGGCTTCCTAAAAGGTCACTCTACAAGTCATTGTTTTGTTGAGTGTCTTATAAATAAGGATGCTACCTGCAGAGCTTTCGTTGATCTCAAGGGTGCCTTCGACAGGGCCAACAAAGATGTTATTATGGAGGAACTCATTCTCAAAGGTGTAAAAGGTAGATTATTAGATGGATCAGGGACTATTTGTACAATAGAACAGCACAGGTTTGGTTTCAAGGTGCAGTCTCTTCTGAGGAAGTCTTTGAGCTTGGAACACCACAGGGTGGAGTCCTTAGTCCAATGCTTTTTAATGTTTTAATGGACAAAATTGCGCGCTGTTCCTTTCCACAGGGCACCCAGGTCTTCATCTATGCTGATGACATACTCCTCCAATGCCCCACACCCAGGATTCTCCAGTTAGCTTTGTCACAACTTATAGCGTTGTGTGTCCAAATGGGACTAGTGATTAATGAATGTAAAACAAAATTTCAAGCTAAAGGGAAGGTCTCTCGGCTGCCCATTGTAAATAACATTCCCATCCCTAGATTTCATATACACAAGTACCTGGGTGTTCAGATGAGCTTCAGGAAGTCTCTTCAAGCCGTCCACTATGTTCGAGACCTCTGTCTGCCATGGCTAGCACCACTTCGGCTGCTAGCCAACAGGGCCCTGGGGGCTGGCATTCCAGTCCTAAGAATGTTCTATATATCTGTCATACGGTCCCTTATTGATTATGCCGCCCCTGTTTTAATACAGTTTAGTGCCACCCAACTTCTTCCCCTGGAGCTTGTACAGAATGAAGCCATGCGGATAATTTTGGGATGCCCCAGGACTGCACGGATTGAAGTCCTCAGAGCTGAACTGCACCTGCCGAGTATTATGTGTAGGGTACAGGAAATGACTCGTTGCACAATTAGTCAGATGCTATGCACGGGCTCTGACTCTCTAAAGGGATCACTGACCCCCTGTATCATGATCCTCGCACTCCTACAACACCATACCTCAGGAAGATCTTGGGAGTACTGACAAGTGTAGGTGTAGCCGAGGCTTGTATTAACGTTGTTATGTCACTGCTACAACCTGCCTGGAACCCTCACCGTGTCAGTGTTGATATTCACTCTTTGCATCAGCCCAAGAGGGACTGGCTCCTTCATGTGCTGCAAGACATGTTCATGACTAAATTGTCCAAGTACCCACACGTTCAGGCTATTCATGTTTATTGTGATGGGTCAGTCAATGGCAGCAGGTCTGGATGTGGGCTGTTCATCCGTGACTACATCTCTGCCAGTCTCTACACTGACACTGAGGTTTCCAGGCGGCTCCCTGCACCCATGTCTTCCACTAGAGCAGAACTGTATGCTGACTGGAGGCGCTCCACATTGTGGCACCTCTCCATAAGAATGTATATTTCTTTATTGACAGTCAGGCTGTATTGTATGCCCTTCAATCCATCTCCCCCATGGACTGTGATCTAGCTAATAAGTGTCTTGATCTCATCCACGCCCTAGAAGGTGCCGGTGCCACGGTCCATTTCATCTGGGTATCCCGTTAAATGAAAAAGCAGACCACCTTGCTCAGTGTGCCCTACAAGATGACACAGTGGACCCTGGCACTGAGTTCACTCTGGGTTATGTTAAGAATAGCATTAATGACTATGTACAAAGTAACATTAGTGATCAGTTGGAGCTTTATTGCCATAGGGGCAGTAGCACTAATCTTCACTATGCACGTGTCTCCCAGAACTGTGCCTGCACCTACGGGAGACAGATTGCATCACATGACAGGGTGGCAATGAGGCTCAGATTAGGCTACAAATACTTTTGGGAAGTCAGTGCTTCTCCTGGTGTGTGCTGTGTGCTGTGTGCTGCACCAAGGGGACACACTCTGCGTCACTATATCATGGAATGACTTCTCATTGCTAAATTTAGGCCACAAGGTCAGCATGACTTGTACAGCCTCATTGACCATCTCCTAGACTCAGCCACTCTCAGGGATATACTCAGGGAATATCTTCAGTTTGCTCCAACACTAGGATGTTTAGGCAATAAGGTGTGCAATATGTGTATTTATTTATTGAAATACTTGTATTCTTGTTGTGTATACTGTCCAGTGTTAGATTTTTGATACTTTAACCCTAAGTCTTTGCCCAGGGGGTGGGTGGCAAGCCCCATCCTCCTCCTTTGTTGTAATTATTTATTAATTCAACAATAAATGTATCAATCAATCAATCAATCAATCATGGAGAGAATGTGGCGTGCCAGATGTACGGACGATTGCTTACCTATGAATGCTTACCTATGAATGGATAGTGGGGAAATAAGAAGTAGCTTCTTGTGGTGATCCCCACCTCTAAGACCTGTCAGCCTCATGCCCCAAACGCAAGTGTCTATCATACCGTGCTTTAAAAGTGACTATTGACGGGGCAGTTACCACACTGTCTGGGAGCTTGTTCCAGGGGTCTAAAGCTCTAAGGGCAAACCAGTTCCCTTTCATGGTGGTACGCCAGTGGTCTGGTTTGCCCAGCTTGTACGAGTGGCCCCTCAGTTGGCTGGTACTGAGCTGAAAGAATTTGTGAAGGGGACGTCCTCGTAGCCATGCAGGAGCTTGAAGGTCTGGATCATGTCCCCCTCACTCTTTTCTCTTGTAGCGTCTGAAGGCTGAGGTGCTTGCATCGTTCTTCGTATGGCAGCTGGGCAATGCCTGGCACCAGCTTTGTTGCCCTTCTCTTGACCCTCTTTAAGGCCTGGATGTCCTTTACCAGGTATG
This sequence comes from Portunus trituberculatus, assembly GCF_017591435.1. NCBI lineage: Eukaryota > Metazoa > Arthropoda > Malacostraca > Decapoda > Portunidae > Portunus > Portunus trituberculatus. The sequence goes on from NC_059293.1 coordinate 6,584,727, forward strand.
GGGACCAAGACTGGGCCCCGTAGTCCAAGATGGGTCGAACTAGAGAGAGGTAGAGCGGTCGCAAGATGGTCTTATCCAGTACACTGAAGTTGCGCTTGATGATGCCCAGTCTGCCATTTGCTTTAGCAGTCACCATTGCCACATGGCTAGAGGACTTTAGGGTGTTTGCCACCATAATGCCAAGGTCCTTTTCCTGGTCCGACTCCTCCAACCTGATGCCATTCAGCTGGTACTCTGCGTGGTGTATATTGTGGCCTATGTGCATGGTCTTGCATTTGCTTGTGTTGAAGGTGAGCAGCCACTTTGCGCTCCACTCTTCCAGACGTTTCATGTCACGCTGAAGGGCCTCCACGTCGTCTCTGTCGTTCAACACTCTGTACACTTTGGCGTCGTCAGCAAATAAACTCACTGTTGACTCGAGGTTGAAGACAATGTCGTTAATGTAGACCAGTAAAAGGACTGGCCCGAGCATAGACCCCTGTGGCACTCCGCTCAACACTGGTAACCACCCAAAACTCTCCTTTCGAATGCAGACCTGGTGAGTATTGTTTGCGAGGAAACCCCTGATCCAACTCAGGACGTCCCCAGCTATTCCTGAGCCTGCTAGCTTTGCCATCAACCTTTCGTGGGGGACCCTGTCAAAGGCTTTCTCGCAATCTAGGTAGTTCACGTCCACACCGTGTCCACCGTCCACTGCGTTGACCAGGTCATCCAAATAGCACAACAAGTTGGTAAGGCAGCTCCTGTTTTCTTCTGAATCCATGCTGTGCATCAGTTATCAGGGCGTTGTCTATGAAGTGCTGTACAATTCTTTCCCTGATTATTTTTTCCATGATTTTGGACACTATGCTAGTCAAAGAGACTGGCCGGTAGTTCAGTGGGTCGGTCTTTGGGCCTTTCTTATGTATGGGCGAGATGTTGGCCCTCCTCCAGTCAAGTGGAACATCACCAGTCCTAAATAGATGAAGTAAAAATTTTCAGCAGGGGAACACAAAGTATGCCAGCACACTGTCTCAGTACAAAAGCAGATATCCCGTCAAGTCCTGGGGCCTTGCTCTCGTCTAGTTCTGCAAGCTTTTTCTCAACCTCATTCCTTGTCATGGTGATAGTGTGTAGCTGAACACCTTGGAACACTTGACTTGGAGTTAGAATGTCAAGGCTTGTGTCCTCTCTTATAAACACAGTGTTGAAGGCTTTGTTCATCTCCACTGCCATTCCTCTGTCGTCTTCTATGACCTCTCCATTGACATTTTTCAGTTTATTTATGCGGTCCTTTGCTGTGGTTTTTTTAACGTACATATGCCCAAAAGTGCTTAGTGTTACTAGCTGCATCATTTGCCACCTTTCTCTCATACTCGCCCCCCCCAGATGGGAACCGCCTTGTCGTGGTGGGGGGACTTGCGTGCCCCTGTGACCTGGCGAGCTAGGCTAGAGGGGGCTTAGGCCCCTACTCTGCCCTTTCGAGAGGGAGAGGGCTACTCATGCTAGTAAGGTCGCCAGTGAGGGGCCAGACTAAATGGTTCCTACGTAGGCTGCCAGTGGACCAGCGGAGCCACCCGCTGGAGGGATCGCCCAATAGGGGCCGTCCTGTGCTGGATGGTTGGGTGCCCAGGCTGGGATGCTTTGGGAGGGGGGTCTCAGCTCTGTCGTGGAACAAACATTCGTATCATGTGGGGCCTTTTTTTAAAACGACTGGTCCGCATGGGGACGAGGTACCCCGTCCACGGCAGCCAGCGCTCCCTCCCATTGTAGTCCCAGTAGGTGGTTCCCTTTGCCCCTGGGGCCATTTTTTGTGTAACTTATATATGGTGAAACACAAAAAACTGTCAGGTTCTCGTGAGGTGGCTGACCTGGCCCGCGAGAAGTCATCTTCAGGTCTGAGTGGGAAGGAGGATTCCCCTCCACAAGAGCCTCCAGCAGCAGTCTCCTGTTCTGGGAGTTCTTCTGAGGGACGTGTTTCTGCTGCATATGACTCCCTTGTGATGGTAAATGTTAACCCATCATTTTCTTATCACGCCTTGCACTCACTTCTCAAGGTGTATGGCACGGTTCTTCGTATTCGACTTGTTTATGATAAGGATTTTCCATCTAACCGCTGCTATGTGACTTTTCTATCATGTGACGAAGCCCGTCTGGTTTATGAACATGTAGCATCTCTTCCCCTTGCTGGCTCTGGCTTTAAGACAGAACTTCTCCACTCTCGCAATATTTTGGACAGCGACACGGACTACATCCCAAATCTTTTTGACCTACATTCTGAGAGTTCAGTTCCTGAAGTCCGCCAGATCCCGCCTCCAAGTTGGTTTGTGGCCTACTACAAAAATGGGCGCGGGAATTTCATACATGCCTCCCGGTACCTGTCAAAAGAGATCGGCACGATTCCTGAGGGAAACCTCAAGAAATACGGTAAGGGGGTGCTAGTGCGAGCGAAAGATATCACGCAGGCAAGGATGTTGCAACATCTACCATGTCCTTCTGACAGCATGTTTGAGACTATAAAGGCACATCCCACCTTTAATTACAGCAAAGGTTGTGTGTACAGTCAGGATCTTTATGAATTCCTGATGAGGAAATACTAGCAATGTGTCCTAGCTCAGTCCAAAAGGTGACAAAGATGAGGAACTCCTCCAACATGGTCCTCCTCACCTTTTTTGGTTCCACCCTTCCTGACCGTGTTAATATCGGACCTATTAATCTTAGGGTGAGGCGTTTTGTTTCTCGCCCTCTTCAGTGTTTCTCATGTTATTCGTACGGTCACGGTAAAAGCTCCTGCAAGGAGGCTTCCCGATGTGGTAATTGCTCTGCACTAGACTCACATTCTGAGGAGCATTGCAATGCTGCTGCTTATTGTTTTCATTGCCGTGATGCTCACCAAGTACGTTCCAGGGAATTCTGGAACAGGATATTTTACAGCTCGCTAATAGTCAGTTTATTAGCCTTGGTAGTGCCCGACGCGAACTCCTTTACCGCCAGAAGGACGGTACTGGTGCGACATCCTATGCTTCATTGGCCGCACGCTCTTCAGGTGAGTCTGCCGGTCAAAAGACAACTCTTTCTGCTACCTCTCGCTCTGTTGGGGCGAGTGGTCCTGTTCATTTGGCCAATAGGTTTTCCCTTTTGTCCGATGACTCGGTTGAGTCATCTCTAAGAAGTAACGAGAATAGTACAGACTTGACCAAAGTCACCCATATAGTAGATGTCCATTTGCCACCTGTATCTCCTAAGCCTTTGAAGGGCCTGACCAAACGGCACCGTGGCTCTGCGGAGTCGATCGATTTAGCTCAGTCTAAACAATCTAAGGTTTCTCCCGGTGTACGTGACCGTGAGTCCTCCAGGGACCGCTCTGCAATGGTAGCTCCAGTTGTTTCTGTCCAGCCTTCTGTGACGCCCTCCGTCTCAGATCGGGCTTCTTGTGATGAGGACGGTCTTAGCATGGAGACGTCCGATGATATTGTCACAGCCGTCCCTCTTGGAACCACTGTATCGGAAAGTGCAGTCCTACCTGATCCTCGTCCTCCGAGGACCGGTAGAAGTGATGATGGTTCGCATCACCCACCGATAGGCCGAAAGGCTGCGGTCCAACGACCCGGCACATCTCAACTCCCGGTGTCTTCTCGTCGTTTGATTATTTCTAGTCAGGTGAGTCACGGGCAGCCCCTTCAAAAGGCTCGCCCGTCCACTGCACCTAAATAGTCATCTTCAAGCTTCTACAGTGGAATTGTAGAGGCCTTCGCGCCTCGTGGGGAACTCCGAGCTTTGCTGTCGGAATTCTCTCCAGCCTGTGTAGTTCTACAAGAGACTATGCTAGGTGATAGTACTTATTCTAGTCCTCCTGGCTATCGTGCCTTTTTTAGCACTCCTCATTACAACTTAACTCTCCCCTTCAGGTGGTTGCTGTTAAAGTCTTTATAGGACGACTGTACACCATTTGCAGTTTATATCTCCCTCCTCGGCTTCCTGTCTCCAGGGGTGAGCTTGACGGCCTGGTGCGTCAGCTGACTCCGCCTTTTATTTTGTTGGGAGATTTTAACGGCCGTCACCCATTGTGGGATGTAGGTGCTAGTAATCCTCATGGGGTTTTAATCGGTTCTTTTATTGAGGATGAGGGATTAGAGGTTTTAAATTCTGGGGATGTCACACATTTCCACAGTCCTACTGGGACTTTTACCGCTATCGATCTTTCTCTGTGTACATCTAATTCTTTCCTTGATTTTAACTGGCGGGTCCTACCAGATTTACACGGTAGTGACCACTTTCCGATTTTATTACAATCTGTGAACACTGAGCCACAGTCCCGGCCCCCACGCTGGGTTTTAGACAAGGCAGATTGGCGTCGATTCACAGACCTTAGCTGTTTTATCCGTCCGTTGGCTGACTTTTCTACTTGTGCTGAGGCTGTTGATTACTTTACCGATTTTTTAATTTCAGTAGCGCTTCAGACAATCCCTAGGACGTCAGGTCGCTTTACTAAGCGTCCCGTTCGTTGGTGGAACGCAGCATGCACTAAAGCTGTGCAAGAGAAACGGGCGGCTTTCTCTCGTCTCCGGCGTCATCGTGGGGACCCGCAGTGCCTGGAAGCTTTTTGGCGCTGCCGAGCTCGGCCCCGCCGCGTTTTGAAAGAGGCACAAAGAGCTTCTTGGAAAGCCTATGTCTCTTCCATAAATGTTCGCACCCCTCTTACGGATGTCTTCAACAACGTCCGCCGAATTGCTGGGAAGTATTCTGCTCCTTCCCCACCAGTTTTGTTGTCTGCTGGGCGGACGGTGGCAAACCCTACGAATGTTGCCAGTGTTTCCCAGAGGCATCCTGCAGCCCCGGGCGCACGTCACCGCCAGAGAATGGAATCTCTCGGCATAATTTTTTCTTCTACTGGAGGGGAGTCTTATAATGTCCCCTTCTCTGCTTCCGAGTTGCGGACTGCTTTGTCCCAGTGTCACGACTCTTCTCCTGGGCCAGATGATATTCTTTATGCCGTCTTGCGCCACATGTCTGACAGTGCTTTTAACTTTTTATTAAATCTATATGATATGATTTGGCATACCGGTGAATTTCCATCTTCTTGGGCTGTCGCAGTAGTTCTCCCATTTCCGAAGCCTGGGAAAGATAATCTGCAGGCTACGAACTACCGTCCTATATCTTTGACATCTTGTATATGTAAAGTGTTAGAAAAGATGGTAAATATAAGACTCATGTGGTATTTGGAGAGGGGGAAGTACTTGTCACCGGTACAGTACGGCTTCCGAAAGATGAGGTCTACTACTGATGCTCTTTTATCCCTACAGTCTTCCATTTGTGAAGCCTTCGCTAATCACCACCATCAAGTAACAGTCTTTTTTGACCTGGAGAAGGCCTACGACACGGCTTGGTGTCATGGCATTTTACAGTCTTTGTTTAATTTGGGCCTTCGTGGCCAACTTCCTATTTTTATCCAGCAGTTTTTATCTAGACGTTTTTTACGGGTTCGATTTGGGAGTGTTCTCTCCGATGCTACAGCTTTAAATGACGGTGTCCCACAGGGAAGTATTCTTAGTGTTACGCTATTCGCAGTTGCAATAAATGGTGTTATAGATACTCTACCGGATGGCGTTCACAGTTCTTTATTATGTGGACGACTTGTGTATCTCTTTTGCTGCTGCTAGGATGTCACTGATTGAGCGCAAGCTCCAACTGGCGATCAGAATGGGTGTCCAGTTGGGCCAACATGAACGGTTTTCGATTCTCCACCTCGAAGACCGTAGCCATGCATTTTTGTCGCAACTGTGGTGTCCATCCAGACCCGGATTTACTCGTATACCTCGCCAATAGACGCCTCTCATGCGTGGAGGCGACTCGATATCTTGGCCTTTTATTTGACAACCGTCTCACCTGGGTTCCCCATTTCCGCTCTCTTAAGGCGTCTTGTCGGCAGGCACTATCCCTTCTCCGGGTTTTAAGTCATACCTCTTGGGGTGCGGACAGGGACACGTTGCTGTTGCTTCACCGTACACTCATACTTCCGAAGCTGGAATACGGCTGTGAGATCTACTCATCCGCAACAGATGCACGACTACGCACGCTTGACCCCGTGCATCATGCTGGGGTCCGCTTGGCTACGGGTGCATTTCGGACATCTCCAATACCTAGCCTTCTAGTGGATGCTGGTTTCTGGCCGCTCGACCTCCGGCGCCAATCTTCGATGTTCCGGTGTTGGTTTCGCACCCACCGTCTTCCTGATTTTGTCCCCTGTGTGTCAATGTTGCGGGACTCGCGCTCGCAGGCGTATGTCACTCAACCGAGTCTCCCTAAACCTTTTTGCCTACGTGTTGCATATCTCATGGCGGATTTATCTATCGACCCCACTCCTGTGTATTCTTTCCGGCTCCCACGAGTTGGTTATTGGCAGCTTCCTGTTACCTCATTATGCCCTCCTGCCATGGATGGCAAGAAGGATTTCCTGCCAGCTCTGTCCCACACACGGTTTTTAGAACACTTTTTTATCCATTCTAATGACATCCCTGTTTTTACTGATGGTTCCAAATCCGACGCAGGAGTTGAGTTTTCTGTGGCTTTCCCCTGTTTTTGTCGGTCTGGCAGCCTTCCTTCGGTAGCCTCCGTCTTTACTGCGGAGCTCTCTGCCATAGTCCTAGCTTTACAGATTATTTTTACTCTCCCGGTTTCGTCTTTTACAATTTTTAGTAACTCTCGCAGTGCTATTACTGCTCTCTCCTCTTTTATTTCCCTTCACCCTTTGGTTTTATCAGCCCTGGAGTGGCTTTATCTACTTACCAAAAGAGGATATCGTGTTGGGTTCTGTTGGGTCCCTGGTCATGTAGGTGTTCCATGGAATGAACACGCAGATCGCCTCGCTAAAGAGGCAGCAAGTCGCGCTTCATCTCCTGCCTCTGTTCCGTTTCGAGATGTATTTGATCTTATTCGTAAGACAGTCGCAGCAATATGGCAGAGGAGATGGCTAACGGGGGTCGCAACCTCGAAAATGGGAGAGATCACTACTTCCACTCTCCCTCAGTGGACATACTCCCATGTCCGGAATCGCCGTGCACAGACTTTATTGGCGCGATTACGTATAGATCACACGTACCTTACAAATAGGTACCTGCTGACCAGGGACCCTCAACCTTACTGTGAAGACTGCCTGGTGCCACTCACAGTACGGCACCTGCTTGTGGAGTGCCCTAGTTTACTAGACCTGCGACACCGCTACCTCTACCGCTGTCGCAGTAGAGATAGCGGTGTCTATCACCTCTCTCAGGTCCTTGGACCAGCGTGTCTGGCCCTTGGCCATGATTTATTCGGTTTTTTGGGAGAGGCTGGCCTTCTCCCTTATTTGTGAATTTTAGAATTTTATTTATGTATTTTGATATTTTATTCGATTTTATTGTACTTTTAGTGTTTTAGGAACTTTTAATTGTATTGGTTTTATTGTTTTTATTTTTTTATGATTATTTTTCTTTATTTTCATTTTTCTGTTTTTAAACATTTTTCGTATATTTTAAAATTTTGGTAGCGGCGCCAAATGACCCTGGCTGTTGCGGCGCCTACATTAATATCCATCCATCCATCTCATACTCGTATTTCGCCTTTCGTGTTGCCACTGTTGCAGCGTTCCTTGCTTGGTTGTACTGTTGACGGTTCCTGATGGTCTTATTGGCTCTGTATGCGTTCCATTTTTCCTGTTTGGTTCTTATCAGTCTCTGCAATGGAGCAGTCATCCATTTTGGTCTGGCGTCTAGGTGCTTCTTATTCTGGGTTGGGACACACAGTTTCACAATTCTGTTGTAGTGTTCTTTGAAGACCTCCCATTGTTGACCAGCAGTCATGTCTCCCATGTGTACATCCCAGTTTACCACCTGAAATAGGAACCGCATTTTTTCTTTGTCAGCCTTGAAGTAGTTTAATTTCCAGGAACAGTCCTCTTGCACCCTTAGGTTTGTGTCCAATGTGATGGTGAAACACAGGACAGCATGTTTGCTTAATCCTAGTGGAGGAAGGTATGTGAAGTCGTTAACTTCATCAGCTGACTTTGTGAAAACTAGGTCAAGTCTGGATGGGTGATCTGTTTCCCGGAGGTGTGTCCACTCTTCCACATTTTGTGTCCAGAAGTTATTGTTAATTGTTTCCAGGAAGTTTGCCGCCTGCGTAACACCCTGAGTTCCCTCCATGACTCTGTTTTTCTCCCAGTTGATGTTGCCAAAATTGAAGTCCCCACAAATTAACACTTGACCAGCATTAGCATGAGGTTCACTTAATCTTAGTATATCACAGATGAGATCATTGTTTTCATTAGTCGACGAAGGAAATCTGTATATTGTTCCTTAGAGTAGGTTTTTGCCCCCTCTGCTCTTTAGCTCACACCAAACTGACTCTTGAGCGCCGTGATCAACAATTAGAGCAAAGAACCCTGTTCTTTTTTCTTCTTTTATTTTTTCCTTTTTTTTCTGTGTGCCTTTATTTTGTCGTCTACAGGACGATCCAAAGGCGTTTTCAGTAGCACCTTGCCAAAAGCGAACGGTTCTAAAAGCGTTCGCCTTTGGCGCCCCAAAGGCGAACGCTTTTCAAGATAATTATGTTCGCTTGTGTTAGCTCTCAGAGTCACGTGATAGCGAACACTTACGGTGATTGGCTGTGAGACGAGTTACCAACTCTGTAAGTTTTAAATCAATAAAATATACTATTATGAGGAGCATGAAGATATGATAAGTATTATCATGTAAAGAAAATACATTTAGTAACGGTTTACTGATATTGAAATTCATAAGAATTCTCCTTGCAGTTTGAATTAAATGAAAACAGAGTCTTGCACTCTCGAGACATCTGGGACTACGCACTCTGGATGGATCACGGCAACACGTCTTGTTCACGCTACTCATTTCAAAGCTTGTGACTCCGACTTGGATTTTCAGTTATGTGAGAATCTCGTATGTTACGCATTATCTAAGCACATTAATTATAAAAAATATATATATGATGAGATATTTGCACTGTTACTTGATAATGACATCAGGTTATAGCATTATTGCGGAAGATTGGGTATATTTTTTTATGATGGTGCTCTGAAAACTTTGGGCGAACGAACACACAACATCATGGCCTCTTTGACAGTGCAATAATTTGAGGGGATCCACAACAAAAATGTCTCTGCCAATGTAACTACTGAATGACAAGCAGTCACTAGTGGTGTAGCGGCTTATTTGGCATATTGTGTATCAATGGATACGGGGTATATTACCTGTAATACCTTATAAAGTAGGAAAATGTGACAGGGAAAGTGATACCTGGGATCTTAAGGGCTCTATTCACCTTTATTATTTGTACTCAACACCGCCATAGGCGCTCACGTATTATAAAACAATTTAGTTAATCTTTTTAAAGGTCCGTTTCACGTACAAACACGAAACCCACATATGTAGAAGGCTTGGTGACCTTGCCGTAAACATAAAATAATTGAGCCGCAAGCGTCTAGTTTGGCCGTCAGTTTCTAAGTCCAGCGAGCTCAGCACCAGTCAAGAGTAAACACTGAAATTATTTTCAATTGTTTATAACAGATTTGTGGGTATAAACAGGGGTTTGTGGGTAGCGGCATATAAGGATTTCATGGTGTATCTATAGAGCTAATCCCTCCAATCACGCGCTGCCATTCGAGAGGCATAAGGTTATCATTTTTTAGGTTCCTTGTTAGCACTAGGTTAACACCCTAACGGGGGGTTCACTGGGGGCTGCGCCTCCCCTCCGTATAGGATAGCTTAGATTAGGTTATGATAGGTTAATATGCCTTAGCGTGGTTGGGGGAGGCTCAAGGGGAGACGCAGCCCCCACAATTAGGTTAGGTTAGCTTAAATTAGGTTAATGCCCTAGCGGAGGGGTCCACGGGGGGCTAAGTTACATTAGGTTAGTTTAATGCCCTAGCAGGCGGGGTCCAGTTAGGTTATATTAGAAATTAGGTTATGTTAGGTTAGATTAAGTTATACCTAATTAGGTTGGAAAAACTTGAAATATTATTGAATATTTCCGTAATTTTTTTTTTTTTTTTTAATGCTCATATTGCGTTTTTTCCCCACCAAAACCCCCGATTCCCCACAGGCCCACAAGCTTGTTTGCGGGGGGATGGAGGGGAAGGGAGGGACAGACTTGTTATAAAGAATTATCAAAATTTTTTTTTACACTTAACAGATTTACCTGTGACGTCTGTGGCAAGATGTTTTTGAACAAGGTAAACGCAGATCTGTGCTACAAAAGTCATTTGGACATGTGCATTCAGCCTCTGTCGCATGTACCAGGGCCGTCAGAAAATATTCCCTGCAGAAATTAAATGTGTAATGTTTTATTTGAGCCTTGCCTTCAATTATCCCATTCCCATAATAATATCTTAATATTACGGTGGAATGAGGCTATACGTCTCAGCTTGGCGTGATCCTGCGGGCAGCAGTGCTGCCAGATAAAGTTGCTAAAAGTTCCCTGTTTTGCTTAAAAATATTTCCCTATTTAGCGCAGCATTTCCCTGTCGTAATTTTTAACATCTTACATACGTACATACACACATTCGTGTATATATATATATATATATATATATATATATATATATATATATATATATATATATATATATATATATATATATATATATATATACACACACACACACACGCACACACACGAATATATATAGCTGTCATAAGTTCAGCTATCAAGCAGGGGCGAGGGAAGGAAGGGGAGGGACGATATACGGATCTCATACGTGTCATGACACTGTTTGGGTGAATACGGGTCTCTATCGGTCTCGTAGAATACAGGTTCAGCTAGCTAGCAAGGGCGAGGGAGGAAAGGAAAGGGATGGTATACGGGTTTCGTACAAGTCATGACGCTGTTTGGGGATGAGGGAAGGAAGAGTGAACGGTAGAGGAAGGATATAGTGATCGAGAGAGACCTCAGAAGTGGATTGAAATTCAATTGAGAGGGAAAGGAAACAATAAATAATTGATAAAAATTAATACAAATAATTATTGTACGGATGACGGGTGAAGAGGATGGGAGGAGGACAAGGGTGGGGACCGCGGATGAAGCGTGTGAGTCCGTTGGTTAAGATTTCCCTAGATTTTGGAACATTTTGAGTTTTCTTCCCTGTTTCCCTGTTGAGACCTATATTTCCCTATGGCGGGCAGCGGGCTGCGACTAAAGAGTACAATAGTTTTTTCGTCGGGCGACGACGGACATTCGTCTGGCAGTGTTACTATCGTTTTCAGTAGATGCGTTCGCTCCAAAAGCGAACGCTTATGGACCGTTCGCCTTTTGCAAAGTGCTACTGAAAACGCCTCAAAGGCCCGGCTCAGGAGCGATCCCGAGTCGCCTATAATATCAAGATCAAGATCAAGATGTAACATCGCTCATTAGAGCGAATGAACGATGCTAGAATAGTGAGAAAAGTGTTTCTGTGGACTGTCAGGAGTAGCAAGTGGGGAAAAAAGTGTGTCAGGATGGTGGTTAAGAGTGGCCTAATAGCTAGTTGGGCTTTTCAGCAGGTAGAAGGAAGGCACTTAGAGAAGGACTGGAGTATGATAGTTAGAAATGGAGAGGGTAGAGAATGGGGTGTAAGGAAGTGGAGGAGTGAGATAGACAGAGTAGTAAAAGGTGTGGGACTGAGTGACTGGAAGAATAGGATTGAGCAAAAGAGTACCTTGGAATGGTATAGAGAGAAAGAGGCCCCAATGTATGAAAAGTGGTATGATGGAAGCCTGGGTGGGGATCTTCTCTTCCGAGCTAGGGCACAGTGCATGGATGTGAATGCAAAGAATTATAGATGGTCTGAGTCCCGCAGCAAAGTGTGCCAGATGTGTGACATGGGGGAGGATGAGACGGTGGAGCATGTGGTGCTGGAGTGTGTGAAGTATACCAGAGACAGGTATGACATGATGCAAGTGGTGCTGAGGGAGCTGGGGCATGACAGAGTGGAGATGACAGGAAGGGAATGGATGGTGGTGCTGCTGGGACTCTGTGGGGAGACGAATGGAAGGATGATTGAGGCTGTAAAAGAGTTCCTGGAGAGAATGTGGCGTGCTAGATGCAGGAACTAGTGGTGTGAAAGATGATGATTGTCCTCCTTGTTGTTTGTGTTTTTTTCGTATTTTCCTTACAGGCGCTGCCGATACAAAAGCCTGACGCAGAAGTCATTCCTGCGTCACCTGTAACATCAAGATCAAGATCAAGATGAAAATGTTTACAACTGTTTGCATATAGCGGTGATCACGCAGGTTTTCAAGACTCATGTAGCGGTGCTCGTGGGGATCGGAATTCTTATTATGGATCAAGCCGATGTGCAGAAGTTTGCATAAGGAAAAAGCAAAAGGTGAGTAGCAATGACAGTTAAGACGTGTTCAGTGGCGTAGTAAGAATTGAATTTACCTACATGGGGCGAAACCTGAAAATGCCGCCCCCGAAAGTAGTAGAAATATGAGATTAGGTATAATACATTTGTGTATTATGTATACATATATTATACTATATATTCATGAACTCTTAATCAGTATGACGATCTGAAATTTTCTCCATATCCTCGTTTGTGCCGCCCCCTGAAAAAATGTGCTGCCTGGGGCATTTGTCCCGCTTCTCCTCTTATCATACGCCATTGGACATAACATAACATAACATAAATAATAGGATAACAAAGGGCCACCAGGGCCCATCTAGGTTATCCTGTATCAGTCGCACAGCGACCTCGTCATCAGTACTTAAAGATACACTTACAAGTACACAATACATTATATACTAATTCTAAATATTTGGCCCATTAACAGGGGTAAGTCCTGCAGCGAAATCCTCTACAATTTGTGGTCCCCATACATGGGGATCATGTCTTGTTTAACTATAGTAAATTTCTTATAAAAACTATCATGCAGCTCTATACATAATTATAAATCTAATAAATTTAAGTGCTTATCTAATCTGTTTTTAAACATTGTCAAACTAGTGCTATTTACAACCGTCTCTGGCATTGCATTCCAGAAGTCTACCACCCTATGACTAAAGAAATATTTTCTTATATCTAACCTGCAGCCTTGCTTTCTAATCTTCCTGCCATGATTTCTAGTCTTACTTCCCTCCTCTAAGGTAAAGAAAGATCTCACATCTATGTAGTTTGTATCTGAGAACATTTTAAATAACTCTATCATATCCCGTCTTATACATCTCCTCTCAAATGAAAACATGTTTAATGCCTTTAATCTATCTCAATACTCCAGGCGCTTCAAAGCTGGTATCATCCTAGTTGCTCTTCTCTGAACTGCTTCTAACATGTTGATATCCTGCCTATAGTGGGGTGACCAGGCCTGTATGCAATACTCTAAATGGGGCCTAACATAGGAATTATATAAGCTACGCACCACTTCCTTACTTTTATAACTAACATTTCTATTTATAAAACCCAGGATCCTATTTGCCCTATTTCTTGCTTCTAAACATTGCTTTGAAAATTTCATAGTCCTGTCTATCACTACTCTTAAATCCTTTCCTTCCTCTACTGCCTCTAGCCAACATCCCTCCATCTCATAGTTAAAGTTTGTGTTGTCTTTATCTAAATGCATAACCTGACACTTATCAGAATTAAACTCCATCTGCCACCTGTCTGCCCATGCTATCAGCCTGTCCAGGTCTCGTTGTATTCTGTAATTGTCCTTTTCACCCTGTACTGCACATGCTATCTTAGTATCATCTGCAAACTTTGATACTTTGCTACTAATTCCTATATCTAAATCGTTAATGTACACCAAGAAAAGAAGAGGTCCTAGCACTGATCCTTGGGGTACCCCACTAACCACTTCCTTCCACTCAGACATTGCCCCATTTAATACTACTCTCTGTTTCCTATCAGAAAGCCATTCACTAATTCAATCAACTAACCTACACCCTATCCCATGTAGTCTCAATTTGTACACTAGCCTCCTATGCGGTACCTTATCAAACGCCTTGCTAAAATCTAGATATATAACATCTATGCTATTTCCATCATCTAACTCCTTGGTAATATATTCTAAGATATCGAGCAAATTTGTAAGATAGGACCTCCCTGATCTAAAGCCATGTTGGGTATCTCTAATTAATCTATTCTCATTTAAATGCTCCCAAATACTACCCTTAATGATTTTCTCTAGTATCTTACATACTATACTAGTTAAACTGATCGGTCTATAATTATTCGCATCATCCTTCCTACCTTTTTAAATATTGGAGTAACATTAGCTAACTTCCAGTCCTGAGGTATCTCAGCAAACCTAAGTGATCTTTCAAAGATTAACTTAAGTGCTTCAGAAATACTGTCTACACCCTCCTAAGTACTCTGGCATGTAGCTCATCAGGACCACTAGCTTTCCTATCGTCTAGTTCAAGAATAAATTTCCTAATAATTCCCGGTTTTATATCAATATTTTCTAAAGCTCTTAAACTACTCGTCGCACTGTTTGTAACAGGATTTCCTATTCTTTCCTAGTAAATACTGAAGAAAATTGTTCATTCAATAATTCTACTATGTCTTCATTTTGATCCACTACTACACCATCTTTTCTGAGTGGTCCAATCCTATCCTTATTTCTTTTATCACTGACCTTGTAATAACTATATAATTTTTGGGATCTTTACTCCCAGCTCTAGCTAGTTTTATCTCTGCCTGCCTTTTACTTTTTTATAACCTTACTCAAATCATCTCTGACCTGTCTGTACCTAATCAAATCTACATCTTCCCACTTTTCTGCAACTCTCTGTATGCCCTCTTCTTCTCTCTGATCTGGCTACCTATCTCATGAGTCCACCATAATGGCTTCCTGTTTCTCTGCCTTATATCTTTGTAAGGGATACACTGCATCACTATACCCTTTACTACAACCTTAAAATATCCCACATCTCCTGTGCAGTTTTATTTCCAAAACTATCTTCCCAGTTTACCTCTCCTAATAACTGACGTAACCTACCATAATTGCCTTTCTGATAGTTTGGGACTCTAGTCTTATTCACTATATTATCCCTACTGGAATTAATGATAAATCTAATTATATGATGGTCACTGTTTGCTAAAGTCTCTCCTACCTCAACTTCCTTTAAACAATGCTCAATATTTGTTAGTACTATGTCTAAAACCTTCCTCCCCTAGTAGGTTTATCTACCATCTGCACTAAATAGTTATCCTGAAAACTTTCCATAAACTTATTTTCACTAGCATCTCCTACCATCCTCTCCCAGTTTACTGACTTAAGATTAAAATCCCTAAGATAATTGTCTGACTAGTACACCCCCTATTTATCTCATCTACCATAAGGTTGTCTACCTCTGCTGACTGGTTAGGTGGTCTATAAAAAGCTCCTACTCTAATAACCTTACTTTTGTTTACTCTAACATCCAGCCATAAGGACTCTACTCTGTTATCTACCTTAATACCATTAACCTGACTGGAAATGAAGGATTTTTTTACATAAATAACTACTCCTCCACCTATCCTACCAATTCTCTGGTGTAAATACATAATGTATCCATCTACTTCATATTCTTTCCTATTTTCCTAAACTTTTCCTCATTTACCCATGCCTCTGTGACACATACAACATCTAAGTCCTCCTCAACTATATAACTAGATAACTCGTCCTTCTTGTTCCTAAGACTCCTGGCATTTACATAAAAACATTTAAGTCCAGCTACCTTCCTAGATGCTGTCTCCTTATTTGGAATCCTAATCTTATTCTCTCCTATTTGCACCTGGAAATCTTTCCTAATCTTTTCACTATCTCTGTTTATCCTATCTAATTTATGTCTAGCATCTTTCTTCTGGAATGCATTTGCTACCTCACCCCCTACACTCCATCCCAACTCCCCCCTCCAGACATCCACTCAGCACATCCACACCCTTCCTACTCAGATGCACACCATCCCTAGCATACAAATCCCTTCGCCCATAGAACCTATCCCATACATCCACAAAGCTGACACCCACATCCTTACACATCCCTTTTACCCGACCATTCACACCAATGGCTCTAGACAACCATTCCTGCTAACATACACACGAGGCAAGATTCCTGACACTACACACCTCCTACCACTCTCCCTTATCTTGCCTAACATTTCCCGAAATCTTGCCACTAACTCCTCCGACCCACCTGCTCTGACATCGTTCCCACCTACGTGCAAAACTACTACACCCTCCTCTCCATCCCCCAACCCTCTTCTGCACCTCCTCACTCACTGCCTTCACACCTGCACCAGGCATACACACGTTCGTCCTCCTATCCCTGTCTTTCCCACAGAAAGTGCTATCTAAATACCTAACCTGAGAGTCACCCACCACACACACCTGAGGTGTGCTAGGCACAACCATCCTCCTCCTCTCCTCTACCCCCTTCTTTCTCCTTTCACTCACCACAACCACTTCATTCACTCCACTCTCACTTTCACTCTCCCCCTCCAACAAACCGAACCTATTTTCACACTCAACAGGTTAAGTCCTATCCTCCCTAACTGCCTCCGCTTTCCTTCCCTCGCAACCTGCCATCTCTGCCCATCCTGACTACTATCTTTCCCAGTCTGGCTCGCCTGCTCCCTCTTCCCCACTCTGCTCTTCCCGACAGAGGGCCAAGCCACCCTGTCGCCTCAGAAGGTCCAACCTTCGGCCTAACACTGATCTCCTGCCTAATTTTTTCCACTGCCTCCCCAAGCCTCTTAACCTCCTCCTTCAACTCAAAGATGAGAACTGTCGCACTTTTCCCCTCACTTAGCTTTCTGATTTCCTCTCACAATTCTCGGTGCTCAAGAGAAAGAACTAAATTCTCGCTCTTAAGCCTACACACCATACACTCAGAAAAGTCAACGACCTTCCTGTCATGCCCACACATCTCACACACAACAAACTCTCCCAATACCATCTCAACACTCTCTTTCACGCACTCAATCACACTCTGATATACCTCAGTAGCTACCGCCATACTAACTTACAATCTGTTAACTCACAAACAAATAAAAATACTTGGTGACGGCGGGGTGGTGGGGGGGCCTAAGTGAGGTCAACTAATACTCTTTCAAGGTCAACTTGACAGTTACAAGCCTAGTCTCCTCGCTCTACCAAAATACTTTTAACTCACAAACACTGATTCTAACCACTATTTCACTCTAATCTAACACTTGCAGTACACACTTTCACTTCACTAACACTCAAAAGCACCACACACAGACACCAAGCACAAACACCACTCGCTAACTATAAAAACCACAGCCAAAAACGGAGCGCACACACAACACGTCCACTCGCCACCGTAGCTGCACAGGGTATGTTATTTAGGATATTGTATTTGATAATTTAGCTAATGTTATTTACTATGGTTCCTTGTCAGTAACTCATAACATGACCACATGTTGTGTCAGTACTGTATGACTCTTTTTCATGCTACTGGCCATTATTGATTCATTGATGCTTTTGAAAAATCAACACATCGTCAACAGAGTTAAAGTAGGTATAAGTTAGAATAGTTTTAATGTCCGGTTAGCTTAGATTAAATTTTTACTCTTTCACCATACTCTCATTTCTTAATTAAGCAAATTTTTTTCTGGTAATTTTTTACTGTTTTGAATAAATCTGCACAAATTTTCTGTCACAAATCAGTAGTTTAGTTTAGTTTAGTTTAGTTAAACAAGACACGATCCCCATGTATGGGGACCACAAATTGTAGAGGATTTCGCTGCAGGACTTAGCCCTGTTAATGGGCCAAATATTTAGAATTAGTATATAATGTATTGTGTACTTGTAAGTGTATCTTTAAGTACTGATGAGGTCGCTGTGACTGATACAGGATAACCTAGATGGGCCCTGGTGGCCCTTTGTTATCCTATTATTTATGTTATGTTATGTTATAGTACTTTTTGTACTTCTCCCTCTTTCCCTAAAAAAAAGGTCTATTTCCTCGAAAAGTATTGTATTGCAATGGAAACGAAAAAGATTAATCCAAAATGGTTTGAAATGTACCAAAAGAAAATTGTTTCATTATCATAAAGTACCAGAAAAGTAAAAGTCTAAAAATTGGAATGTTACTGATGTGAAGAGTATTTGCTGCTGCTACTGCTGCACACCCATTCTTGCTATCCGTTCGTACTTCCTTGTTGAGCACTGTATATGTACCTATGTACATATGTATGTCAATATAAACATTGTCGCTGGAGACCATGGCATCCGTTTGAAGGGTGAAAATTTAAATATTATACATCTGGCATCTCAGCATGGGTGTCTGGCAGCTTGCAAAGGTGGGAAGAGGTGATTGGCGCCCATCAATCACTCTCACTGGTGGGCATTTTGTTGCTATCCTCCCATACTACCCCCCAGACTGGCTTGCAGGGAGTTTTTGCCACCTAACGCTACTGTATTAATCCAGCCAATGGACTAAGAAGTGATAGCTGTTGTGAAGGCGACATACTTGAGTTAGCAGTCCAGGGTGATGTGGCAGGCAACAGATGATCCTGTGCTCATAAACATTTAGTGGATATTGAGTGTGAGGATGAAGACATGGTGAAAGGGGATAGTCAAGACTGAACAGCAAGTGATTTGTTACTAGAAACCCTACAATGTTAAACAAGCAATTGACTTAATAGTAGAGTGCTGGAACAGTGTTATCCCTACCACTATCAACCATGCTTGCCATAAAATTTTGGAGAGATTTCCTGATGACCGCTAGGTGGCTGTACATGGTAACCCACAGACAGTTGAGGCAGAGGCAGAAACAGGGACAGCAGAGGCACAGCTAATCCTTGGAGCTGGAGTGTCAATTTGAATATTACCATATGTTCTTCCTTTTGGCTATCACGATTTCAGCTACAGTGTAGTAGTAGATGCACCAATTAGGCATGATAGCATAGGGTTGAGTGTATAGTTTTTGGTAGAAGATAAGTGGAGAAAATTGGTTTAAAGTTTTGCCATATAGTGGTATCACATATACTTCTTGGTAATAACAATGAAAGCAGCATAATGGCAATAATTACAAAGTGTTAGGGGATGCAATCAAGAAATATATTTTCTATGTATGAAAAATCTTTGAACTTGCAAGTTTACTGTAGTGAAGAATTGGTAATTTTTTTTTTTTTTTTTTTTATACGTAGGGAAGAGGGCCAGCCAAGGGCAAGAAAAAAAAAAAGAAAGTTAAAAAAAGGCCCACTTGAGTGCTGGCTCTCTAAAAAGTGTAAAAAGTGCCAAAATCGTCAGCCAGAATTAGGGGAGCAAATACCTCGATACCTCCCTCTTAAAAGAAGACAAGTTGTAGGAATTCAGAAATACAGATGCAGGGAGGGAGTTCCAGAGTGAAAGGGATGAATGATTGAGGGTACTGGTTAACTCTTGCATTAGAGAGTTGGACAGAATAAGGATGAGAGGAAGAAGAAAGCCTTGTGCAGCGAGGCCGCAGGAGAAGGGGAGGCATGCAGTTAGCAAGTTCAGTAGAACAGTTACCATGAAAATAACGATGAAAAATAGAAAGGCATGCACCTGAGAAAGAGGCTGAAGACAGTTAGTGAGAGTAGGGGAGTTGATGAGACGAAGAGCTTTCGATTCCACCCTATCAAGCAAAACTGTGTGGCTGGAAACCCCCCAAACATGTGAGGAGTACTTCATACAGGGACAGATTAGGCCCTTATACAGAGTAAGCAGTTGGAGGGGCGAGAAAAACTGGCGGAGGCGCCTCAGAACACCTAACTTCATAAAAGCTGTTTTAGCAAGAGATGAGATGTGAAGTTTCCAGTTAAGATTATGAGCAAAGGACAGACCAAGGATATTCATTGTGGAAGAGGGAGACAATTGAGTGTCATTGAAGAAGAGCGGATAGTTGTCTGAAAGGTTGTGTCGAGTTGATAGATGGAGGAATTGAGTTTTTGAGGCATTGAAAACTACTAGATTTTCTCTGCCCCAATTGGAAATCTTAGAAAGATCGGAAGTCAGGCGTTCCGTGGCATCCCAGCGTGATCTGTTGACTTCCTGAAGGGTTGGTCGTCTCTGAAAGAACGTGGAAAGATGTAGGGTGGTATCATCAGCTTAGGAGTGGATAGGGCAAGAAGTTTGGTTAAGGTCATTAATGAATAATAGAAAGAGAGTGGGTGACAGGACAGAATCCTGAGGAACACCACTATTAATAGATTTGGGAGAAGAACAGTAGCCGTCTACCACAGCAGCAATAGAGCGGTCAGAAAGGAAACTTGAGATAAAGTTGCAGAGAGAAGGATAGAAGCCGTAGGAGGGCAGTTTTGAAATCAAAGCTTTATGCCAGACTCTATGAAAAGCTTTTGATATGTCTAACGCTACAGCAAAAGTTTCACCGAAATATCTAAAAGAGGATGACCAAGACTCAGTAAGGAAAGCCAGAAGATCACCAGTAGAGCGACCTTGACAGAAGCCATATTGGCGATCAGACAGAAGATTGTGAAGTGACAGGTGTTTGAGAATCTTCCTATTCAGGATAGATTCAAAAACTTTAGACAGGCAAGAGATTAAAGCTATAGGACGGTAGTTTGAGGGGTTAGAACGGTCACCCTTTTTAGTAACAGGCTGAATGTAGGCGAACTTCCAGCAGGAAGGAAAGGTAGAAGTCGATAGACAAAGTTGGAAGAGTTTGGCCAGGCAAGGTGCAAGCACGGAAGCACAGTTTTTGAGAACAATAGGAGGGACCCCATCAGGTCCATAAGCCTTCCGAGGGTTTAGGCCAGCAAGGGCATGGAAAACATCATTACGAAGAATTTTAATTGTAGACATGAAATAGTCAGAGGGAGGAGGAGAGGGAGGGACAAGCCCAGAATCGTCCAAGGTGGAGTTGTGAGCAAAGGTTTGAGAAAATAGTTCAGCTTTAGAGACAGAAGAGATGGGATGGCAGTGGTGTCATCAGGATGATATAAAGGAGGGAAAGATGAAGAAGTGAAGTTATTGGAGATGTTTTTTTGGCTAGATGCCAGAAGTCACGAGGGGAGTTTGAGTTTGAAAGATTTTGACATTTTCTATTTATGAAAGAGTGTTTGGCAAGTTGAAGAACAGACTTGGCATGATTCAGGGTAGAGATATAAAGTGTATGAGATTCAGATGGAAGGCTCAAGTACCTTTTGTGGGCAACCTCTCTATCACGTATAGCACGAGAACAGGCTGAGTTAAACCAAGGTTTAGAAGGTTTAGGTTGAGAAAAAGAATGAGGAATGTACGCCTCCATGCCAGACACTAACACATCTGTTATGCGTTCAGCACAAAGAGATGGGTCTCTGACACGGAAGCAATAATCATTCCAGGGAAAATCAGCATAATACCTCCTCAGGTCTCCCCAGCTGGCAGAGGCAAAACGCCAGAGGCACCTTCGCTTTGGGGGACCCTGTGGAGGGATTGGAGAAATAGGACAAGATACAGAAATGAGATTGTGATCGGAGGAGCCCAATGGAGATGAAAGGTTGACAGCATAAGCAGAAGGATCAGAGGTGAGGAAGAGATCAAGAATGTTGGGCATGTCTCCAAGATGGTCAGGAATATGAGTAGGGTGTTGCACCAGTTGCTCTAGGTCATGGAGGATAGCTAAGTGGTCAGTGAAGGGAGAGGAAAGCCAAAGTTGGTGGTGAACATTGAAATCTCCAAGAATGGAAATCTCAGCGAAATGGTAGAGAGACAGAATCTTCTCCAATTTAGAAGTTAAGTAGTCGAAGAATTTACTATAGTCACAAGAGTTAGGGAGAGATAAACAGCACAGATTAATTTAATTTGAAAGTGACTGTTAAGTCGTAGCCAGATGGTGGAAAATTCGGAAGACTCAAGAGCGTGGGCACAAGAGCAAGCTAGTTGTTGTGCACATAGATGCAACATCCAACTTTGGAATGAAAATGAGGATAGAGAAAGTAGGAGGGAACAGAGAAGGGGCTACTGTCAGTTGCCTCAGACAGCTGTGTTTCGGTGAGGAAAAGAAGATGAGGTTTAGTAGAGGAGAGGTGGTGTTCCACAGATTGAAAATTAGATGTAAGACCGCGAATGGTGCAGAAGTTAATGTAGAATGGTTTGAGGGAGGTGTCAAGGCATTTGGGGTCTTTAACATTAGAGTTTTCCGACCTGGGGACATTTTTGGTCCCCTCCCCAGACTCCGAGGCATTATTTTCGGGTCCCATTTTTCTTTTAAATTATGATTTAAAGTGAAGGGTGTATGTGTGGTAGGTGCATGTAGTTTTGTGTGAAGAAGGAGAGTTGTCTTTAGATATGATATGTACAATGCATCTATGTATACTGTTGCAAAAATGCTAGATTTTATTGTACAGAGGTTAAATCTGCAGTTACTAAGGGATTAGTTTAGTTACTTTTTGTTTATTAGATTAGCTTAGGCTGTCCTTTTTGGCAGTATGAAAATCACATTTCCAACAAGAAATGTAGCTGTCTTTAGTGTTTCATAAGTACTTTGTACTTTACATAGATGCATTTTTTATTGATTTATTAATAAGCCTATTTCTTTTTGCATTCAGTTTATATTGCATCTAATAAAAACTCTATTTCTTTTACAGTTCCTGCTAAAAAACCAATAGAAATTGCAAATTCCATTTCTTCAAGCATGTTAGCCTTAGCCATCATTCAAAGCTGTTCCAAGTCATTGTTAAGGCAGACCTTCCGTCACTCCTATGCATTGATTGATCTCTCAGAATTATGTTACTCAAGGTCCATCCATGAAGACTTGAGAGAAAGACATGTGGTTGTGACACAGCAACAGATTGAAGAGGGCAATTTCAATAAAGGAGAACTTCCCTTTACTGTGTGGGCATTGACAGACTCAAGGATTCTCTACAGCTCCCATGTAAAAAACAGTACAGCCACAGATAATCCATTGGTATTGAATAGAATTGGAAAGCAAATACAAGAGCAAAAAGAGTCATTAAGAAAAAAAGAAGCTATCCCTCTTATCATTGAGCACAACATAGTAAAAAATGAAGAGAAAGTTTATATTGAATCAGCTAGTGATGAAAAAGGGGAAAAGTCTACGTTTTTTTTTCCATACGCACACACACATGAAATTGAGATTCCTGAAAGTTATGTAATGGATTCAGATCCTGTGAAATCTAAATTTACAGACTCACACTCAGACTTTTCCAAGCTTCATGTCTCTGTTGTGGAAGAGATTGCCTTGAGGATGAAAGCTTATGATGAAGGAATACTTGAGGAAATTGATGCACCAAAAGGAAACTTAGTTAAAGATGAAAATACTTATGATCTCCCTAATGATATCTTGTTAGAAGAGGGAGCTGCTGATCTTCATTTGATTAAGGAGCAGCAGGGGTCAGCAGACCCCAAGTGTCCTATCAGTGATATACCATGTGGAGGCTGTGGGGCCTTTCTCCACTGCCAACAACCATCTCTCATGGGTAAGTATATGATGATAGATATATATTGATAAGTTGATAGATAGGTAGATGTGATCAGATTTAGTTATATTATCTGACTAAATACTGAATAGAAATAGTTGATTAGAAAATAAATTTGTTCATAATCATACTTCCATTTTTGTTATTTACTCCACTTGAAAAGCACAAATCCTCATTTTCAGACTTTTATGTTATCAATACTCATATTAATAAACATATCAAGTCAATAGTGAAAATACCAGAAAGAACCCATAACTGTGTGGCAGCTACCATTAGTTACAGCCCTTCATGTGCTGCAACATAAGGTACAGCTTTGCCTTATTACTGCTGATTAGAAATTGTCCTTATATTTGTAATGACCTTCACGGTAATATTAATGCATAGCACTGTATTTTTATGCATGTTTTGTCTTAATTGATACTTAGATTTGATATATTTATGTGTAATTCATTAATGTGAGGAATATCTTAATTGAATGGTAAAATAGTAGATTTAGATATTTTCTCTTCAAGGAAATTATCTCCGTAGTCTCAACTAGTGTGAAGGCATCATAATTACTCACATTCCACCTCTTCTCACCATCAAACCCATTAAATGCTGTACCATTGGTAGTATGTGTGTATTTAACTAGTTGTATATTACAGGGATTGAGCGGGGCTCATAATGACGTGTCTCCATATCTACATTTATCCAACTTTTCCTTAAATTTGTGCACACTTTCTGCTGCTACAATCTCTTTACTCAGTCCATTCCAGATATCCACCATCCTGTGTGTAAAACTGAACTTCTTAATCTTCCTCAGACACTGACTTTTCATGATCTTAGAATGTTCTTTAGTTTGTGTATCTCCATCCTCTGTCAGTGATACCAGGTCTTGTCTATATATCTTTTCCATATAGTTTACTAACCTATACATTGTTATTAGATCTCCTCTTTCCCATCTATCCTTCAACATTGGTAGTTCCATTTCCTTCAGTCTTTCTTCATAGGGAAGATCATTTATTATTGGCCCCCATCTTTGTAGCTGTCCTTTGAATTCTTTCTAGTTTCTTGATGTCTTTCTGCCTCTGTGGGGACCATACTACTGCTGCATATTCTAGTCTAGGTCTTATCATAGTTAGTGGTTATGATCTTTTTCATCATACTCTTATCTATGTAATTGAACGTCACCCTAATGTTAGTTAATGTTTTATATGTTGAAGTAAAAAATCCATTTATGTGTCATTCTGGAGTCAGGATGTCTTGTATAATCACTCCCAGGTCTTTCTTTTCATTCCTTTTTGTTATAATCTCTTCTCCCACTTTGTATTCCCATATAGTTCTTCTATTACTTTTACCCATTTCCATTACATAGTTTTTCCTATTATTCATTTCTAATTTCCACTTTTAGCCACAATCCCCAATCTTGTCAATATCTTTCTGCAATTCCATACAGTCCCCAATGTTCCTTATTACTCTCAAAAGTTTCAAATCATCTGCAAACAAATTTATGTAGCTACTCAAACCGTCTTTTATATATCGTTAATATATACTTGGAACATAATTGGTGCCATCACCAAACCCCTATAGTATGTCACTAGTAACTGTGCTCATTTCCTAATCTGTTAAGTAGTCTGTCATCCAATTTAAGATATTTCCTTGTATATCCAAATTTCTTGTTTGTGCACTATGATTTCTTGCATGCCTGTACAATGCAATGTTCTATTTGGTTCTGTAAAATCCTCTTTTTCAGTGAAAACAGTCTTGAAGCTGTCATTCATCATTTCACTCATTTTGTCTGTTATTTGATCTGCTTTTCCTCCTTTAATAATTCTTTTATTGTTTCCTTATTCTTCATCTACCACTGATATACTTGTAGAAAGGCTTGGGTTCATCTTCACTTTTCTGCACATCTTTCTCAAAGGTTCTTTCTTTCTCTCTTCTTACTTAACATATTCATTTCTAGCATCCATATACTGATGTCTGTTGCTTTAATTTCTCTCCTTTTTTTTTTTACTTTCTTCCATGCTTTATCTTTTTTTATTCTTAGCTTCTATACATCTACCATTGTATCAGGCACGTATACTCTTCTTTACTCTATAGATTGGTACGTATTTCCTCACTTCTGTAGGAATAATTCATATTTCTCCTGTACTGTTTCTCCATTCTATACCACCAAAAAAATTGTCTTAACTTTTCAAAATTTGGTCTTGCATAATTTAATCTCTCCTCTATTCCTCCATTCCAAAATTGTGCTCCAGAAAATTCTGTAAGTTTATGAAGTGTTCTGCAGTGCACTATAGCAGAGTTATGACATTGTGGCTTACTGAAGCTCACATGTAATACATACACCTTGTAGTGATGAGCTGTTGATAAACACCTCTCACAGGTCTCTGGCCTCTTTTCTCCTTTTTTTTTTCCTGTCTTAAGTACATAAATTTGTTCTGTTTTAATCATAACTATTTATGTAATTCATTAATTTTCAGAATTTTATTACCATTTTTAGGCATGTTGTTAAAATTTTGGATTAATCGGATCCTTGAATATTTCAATAAGGGGCTCTCTCTAATTTATCTGATTGATTGAGGGTTTATTGTATATGTATTAAACACTTCCCTAATTGTTACGAATATATACATAGTAAACACACAGTATGGGTTTATTGTGGCAGCAGTTATAGAGATGTTTTTTTATACATATACAGTTAGAAAATTGCAATCAAATGATATGACCCAGCTAGGAATCCCAGTGGATAATGGTCAGTTTTTCTTGGCATTTTTTTATAGATTTAAACAAGTCAAGAAAGATTCTTTTTACTTTCTTTAATCCCACAGGATTCGTCCCAAAGGAACTCTTTGAGGGACGTAATTCTGGTGAGCTACGCAGCATTCTCTGCCAGCGCTGCTACTTCCTGAAGATCCATAAGACAGCACTCAGTGTGAAGGTTGATCCAAATATGTATGAAAAATTGTTGGAACCCATTAAACAGAAGAGAGCATTGGTACTGCTGGTGGTGGACCTTCTAGATGTTCCTTGCTCCATCTGGCCAAATATAATGGATATAATAGGTCAGTAAATGTGGTTAATTTAAGGTGCATGTTGTAAGTACTAATAGATGTAGCTGATAATGATAACAAAAAATGTTATCACATTAACTGATAAATGAAAAATGATAATATTATTGTGATTAACCTATGATCAGTAACTAGTTATAAATTGCCAAATAATGTGTTCAGAACTCAATTCCTTTATTTATCAACTCAGCACAACCTTCCAGACAACTATTCCCTCTTCATTGACACTCAGCTGTCCCCCTCATCTACACTGAATATCCTCAGTTTGTCCATCACTTATAAATTAAACCATAAACTTCACATCTCATTTCTTACTAAAATAGCTAATGTGAAGTTAGGCTTTCTGAGGCATCTCTGCCATTTTTTCTCACTCCCCAACTGCTAACTCTGCACAAGGGCCTTATCCATCTGTATATCTTGTACAGTTTTTTTTTTCTTTAATTTCATGCTATTTTACCATGTATTATGTGTATCTAAAGTAAAAAAATTTCTCTGTTCATGTCCTCCATGCCATTTACCATTCTGCAGGCATTTATCGAATTTCTCTCCCTCCTCTCTTGGAGCGTAAGAATATCCAGTGATCTTATTCTTTCTTTGTAAGTCAAACTACTCAACTCAGGGATCATCTTCATAACAGCTCCGTACTTTTTACAATTTTGTAAGGTTTCTCTTTTATGAGAATATATTTCTGCTGCATATTCATAACTTGGTCTTAGCATGTGTGTGTGTGTGTTTATTTACCATGTTTACCTAGTTGTACCATACTGGAAAAGAGCTATGCTCATTTTGTCCTGTTGCCATATTTATGGAAGTTAAACATTTCTTTGAACTTTTGATTGTCCTTGTTCCAACGACTCTTTAACTGTTACACACCTCTACACATCTTTGCGGAAAGCTGAACTTCTTGATATCTCTCCTCTCGTCCTTTCTTAATTTTTTTCCATGTCCTCTTGTGTCACTGTTGTCCCAGATTAGTGAGTCCTCTATCTAATTTTTCCAGTCTTTTCATCACTCGTATATTACTATTAGATCTTCTTTTTCCCTTCTCTGTTCTAAGCTTGTAAGACCTAGTATTCATAGCCTTTCTTCATATGACTGTTCACTTAAACTTGGGGGAAGCTTTGTTGCTGCCCATTGTATTCTCTCTTATTTTCTTATGTGTTTTTTGGGGTTTGGTGACAATAATGTAGCTGCATATTCAAATTTGAGTATATTAGAGTTGTTAACAGTTTTTTTTTTTCATATCCTCATCTGTGTAAGTGAATGCCATCTATATATTTCTCAAAAGTTCATAGGCATTTCCTGTAATTCTATTTATGTGCTTTTCCGGTGAAAAGTTATCCACAATATTTACTCCTAGGTCTTTTTCTTCAGACTTCTTAATTTCTTCATTCCCCGTTCAGTAAACTCTCTTCTGTTGTCTTTTGCTCATTCTAAATTCTAATATGCTGGACTTTTTTTGTATTTAATTCCATTTCCCATGTGTGACCATTCTGCTATTTTATCCAGGTCTTGTAGCATCTCATAATCTTTTCTATTCATCCTCCTCATTAATCTAGCATCATCTGCAAACAGACTGATGTAACTGTCTATATTTTCTGGTATACTGTTCACATACAGTGTTCCCTCACTATTTCGCGGTTCAACTTTCGCGGCTTCACTGTTTCGCGGTTTTTATACATACTCATAGATACGTTCTGCGGTGTTTTCGCTATATCTCGGGGTCTGTGGCGTCACTTATTAATGCTGTACGTACAGTAATTCGGTAAGTTGGTGTATAATAACGACGAGAATGTACGTAAAGCACTGTACATGTATTGTTCGTATATATATGCAGCCTCACCCAACATCTTCCCTTGTTGTATCCAAGGCCCATAGAATAGAAGGTCGACCTTAGGTGCAGCTCTAAGGGGGTGAACCTGCTGACGTCATAGTGACGTCAGCAAGTTCACCAACAGGGGAGCTTCCTCCCAGGACGTGTCTTTCTTGTACGGAAACCTCACACTCTCCCTCTGCCCGCTGAGCAAATCATACTTACCTGGCACAGGAGACAAGTTTTGTGAAGGCTTCTCTGCCTTCTATTACTGCCCGACACCCTCCGCTTGCCAGCAAGTCTCTCTCTCTCTCTCTCTCTCTCTCTCTCTCTCTCTCTCTCTCTCTCTCTCTCTCTCTCTCTCTCTCTCTCTTTGACCGTTGTATCATTATCATATTTAATGATCTCAACTCTTGCTGTTATTAATTATTGTTATTATTATTATTATTATTATTATTATTATTATTACTATTATTAAACTTTTGCTCTTATTATTATTATTAATATTAATATAGTGTTGCTGTCTTTGTTATTATTATTATCATTATTATTATTTAATTTTTACGTTACATATATAACTGAGGTATTTTATATCTACACAAGTAACTGAATGGGGACTTTTCAATAACTAGACATCAGAAATTTACTTCTCAATAACTAAACATCAGAAATTTACTAATGTCTTAAGGTGCAAAATTACCAGGAAAAAAAAATGATGGTTTTCATTTATCACATACTACATACTACATATTATATACTACTGGTAATTAAAACAGTCACGCACTGCACAACTCGGCATTGTGACCGATGTTGGTACGGAACAGAGACAGAATGGGAAAGAGAGAAGCACGTGAATACCTACCAGGCAGCTTGCTAACTGAACCAACATCCCCGCTCTGACTACTTGTGAACCCTTTGACGCCATGGATGTGCACATTAGACCCATTTTGAATGCCTCGTAGGTCGGGGCCTTGGTTGTATCTTGCCAGTCTCGTCCACGCTGTTGACTGTCTCGCATACTGTATCTTAGTGTTGTGTTCGCGACAACTTTTCTTGTTTGAGTAGTGATTCGTTAAGCCTTTACAATACCGCCTAAGCCCTGTGCCCCTGCAAAAGCTTCCTCTAGTGAACCCAAGAGGAAGAGGAAGATGATGACCATCAGTGAAAAAGTGAAACTTTTGCATATGATCAAAGAGGGCAGAAGAGGGTGAGTGTTATGTATCATGTGAGAGGAGGGAAGAGAGAGAGAGAGAGAGTAAATGTATACTTACTGTATAAGGTTTTATAATTAAATAGATTTAAGTAAAATACTGTATTTGTAAAGTATAAATACTGTTAACATATTTTAAACATTCTGGTACCCACATACACATACACCAAAATTCCAGGGGGGGGGTGGCAAATCCTACTTCGCAGTTTTTCACCTTTCGCGGGGGGTTCTGGTATCCATTAACCTCGATAAACGAGGGACCACTGTATACAGCAACATTATTGGTGCAGAACTCCACTTAAGACTCTTATCCAGGCTATTTTTTTATCTCTTATAATTGTTCTCATTTCTTTGTCTTTTAGAAAATCAGCCAACCATTTCAGAAATCTTCTCCTTAGTCCTCCATTTTGTTCAAGTTTCCACAGTAACCTTTTGTACAGGACCTTCTTTAGGTGTAGGTATATGCAGTCCTGCCAGCCATCTCTTTCTTGCACTATGTCAACCACTCTTGAGTAGAAGCTTATCAAATTTGTGATACATGATCTTCCTCTTCTGAATCCATACTGTTTATCAGTCAACATACCTTTCTCCTCCAGATATTCCATCCAGTTCTTCTTTATTATCCTTTCACATATTTTTGCTATTACACTAGTCAGTGACACTGGTCTGTAGTTTAATGGATCCTCCTTATTTCCAATCTGAATATAGGCACAATATCTGCTCTTTTCCAATCTGTTGGTACTTCACCCCCTGTTAAAGAACTCATAATGCTGTGGACTTTTTTTTTGCTAACTGGTGACTGCATTTCTTTACAGTCCAATTTGACACTCCATTGGGACCTGAAGCTTTCCTTACATCTTGTTCTTCCATTATTTTTCCTTACTTCTTCTACTTCTACTGACACTTGTATTTCATGAACACCATTAGTTAATTCAACTGCAGTTTGACATTGGAAATCGCTTTCCCTAGTGAAGACTGACTGGAAGCAGTTGTTCATCATATCTTCTGGATTTTTGTACATTTCATTATTGTATTTGAGTTTCTCCTTTGTTTTTCAGTTTTCCATTTACATGTCTATGAAATAATTTGGGCTGGTCCTTACATTTATCCACTATATCCTTCTCGTAGTTTTTTTCCTTTCTCCGAATCTTGTCATACTCATTTCTTTTCCGGGCATAGTCTAACCAATGATTTGGTCTTCTATTTCTTCTATATCTGTTCCAGGCTTTTTCTCTTTCCATCCTTGCTAACTCACATCTTCTGTTAAACCACTCCTTGTGTCTAGGCCTGTCTATTTTCTTGATTGGTACGTGTTTCATTATTCCTTCATTATACTTCTCCATTAAAATATTTAACTTGTCTTCAGTTTTCTCCAATATATAAAATTCAGTCCAGTTTGCTTGTTCAAAGTATTTCCTTAATTCTGCAAAGTTAGTTTTACTGTAATTGAACCTTCTGTTTTTATAATCATTGTTCCTAATTTCTTCCAGTCCTTCCTTCAGCCTGAATTCAAGCAATACACAATCACTTTTACCGAGTGGACTCTTATATTTCAAGTTTTTTAGTATCTTTGATTTCTTAGTAAATACTAAGTACAATCATGATGGTTCTTCATTTGCTCTATACCTTGTGATGTCCTTCCCTCATTGAGTTAGGATATTGTCTACTGCTAGATTCAATAACATTTGTCTGTATGATGTTTCTCCTCCCTCAGTTGTCATGTCTTCCCAAACTATTTCCTTCCAATTAAAGTCACCCATCACTATTATGTTTTTACTCTTTTCAATTACTCTTTGTAAACATTTTCTATTATCATTAAGCATAAACAACGGCAAAGTTCCTTTTTCTTTCTTTTTTAATTCTTACTCGTGCTTTCAGCACTTCAGCACTCTCTTTGTAAATTATTTCATCCACCTGCAGTTCTTTATTTTACGAGTAACATAACTCCTTTTTTTGTTTCTCTATTCTTCTATATATTGTACCATTTAAATCTAAGGAACAAGCTCATAAATTTCTTAAGTATTTAAATAATAAACATGAGAATATATCATTCACTTGCGAATTTGAGATTAATAATAACATCCCATTTCTAGATATAATTGTCACAAGGAATAATGGATCTCTTTCCAAAGATGTCTTCAGGAAAGAAACTTATACGGTTTTGGACTTGAATTTTGATTCATGTGTCCCTTCCCTGTTCAAGATAAATTCCATCAAAGCGTTACTACATAGAGTATGCAATATTTGTAGTACTTGGCTCCTGTTCCATAATGAACTTGAAAGACTAAGACATAACTTTCATATTAATGGTTATCCCAAAGACTTAATAGAGAAACAAATTAAGAAGTTTATCACCAATAAATTTGTTACTGACAATATTGTGGAGGATAAAACCAAAGAGGTTAGATACATTACATTACCCTTCTCAGGACAATTTAGTTACCATTTACTCAAGAAACATGTTCCGAATGTTGATTTTAGATTAATTTTTGTTAATAAAAACACCATGCTATTCCTACTCCTTTGTGCTCAAAACTCGTATATTGCTTTAGATGTCCGGACTGCATGTCACAGTATATTGGTTCCATCTGTCGGAACCAAAAAATTCAAATTTCTGAGCACCTGGGAGTATCGTATAGAACTAATGCTCGTATCACTCTGCCTAGTTTCTCAAATGTAAGAGAACATGCATTACAATGTAATAATGCAGTTACTGATCAGGACTTTAACATAAAGTATAGGGCATATTGTAACTCAGACCTTAGGATAGCAGAATCTTTATTTATTGTGAAAGAGAAGCCAGAATTAAATGGTACAGAACTAGCTACCAAATTATTAATATTTACTTAATAATTTCAAACTAGGTGAGATAGTGTCGTTTAGCATAGTTAGGGTTCGAGTTTCATATACGTGTACTTTGTTTCAACCAATCATCATTGAGTATTCTTTTAGGCTAGAATATTTCTGTAATAGACTAACTGTTTTACATCATACTTTTAAATTTTCTTCTCTTTTGCATTAGCTATTACATATTAGAATATAGTGTATTGGATAGTAAATTTTTAGTCAACCAATCAGAATTTGCCAGTTAGTGAGTAGGAGCTTATAAATATTGGTAAGCCAGTTTCCCTCCCCACTTACCTGTTGGAGGAACTAGTAAAAGGACCACTGCGTCTGGTCATGTTTTAAAGTTTTATGTGGGTTTTACAGTGTTGGTTTTTTATACACCTGAAGATGGGATATGTACTTTCCAAACTGGACCCTCCTTTTAGATTTTTTTGTTTTTTCTCTTTCTACTTTCCTCTTAACAGGGCCTGGCAACCAGCGAGATTTTTTTTTTTTCCAACACTTTGTTTTCCCTTGGCCAGTGCCCTTGTAATGTAAAAAAAAAAAAAAAAAAAAAAAGTTTTGTGAAGTAGATATAATGAAGATAACCGTCCTTTTGTGGGTCTTCTCTCTCCTTTACCATGTGCGCTATAGATGCTCTGTCTTTCAAGTCACCAAATTTGACTGTTAGATATGATCATGGAATGTTGATTTAATTTCGTGGTTTGCTTACACTCTGCTTTCGCCTGCTGCTTTGAATCAAACCACGAGATCATCACCTACTACACTATGGCTTCACTTACATGGGAGAAACAAGTGGAACACACCCTTATCAAGTTGGTTCGCCAACAGCCACCACTGTGGAACACCATGGATCCCAATTACACCAAAAAGAAATAAAAAAGAGTTTTACAGGCAAATAGCAGACACGTTGCAAGCACTGTACCCAGAAATTCAGGATATTACACTAGGTAAGCTGTTTTATTTATTAATATACAATTGGACAATCAAAATGTAAATAACTATTCAGGGAAAAGCCATACCTGACAACAGGGCATGGTGTAACATAATTTTTTTTCATATAAGATGACATAAGACAAAAAGTATATTCCTCAATACCTTGTGACCCATATTATGAAGGTCCTGATAAATAGTTTTCTTTTCCAGTTCTATTTCCACTTTTTCCCACACATGTGATAAAGGAGAAATTAGACATTACCTGACCTAACCTAATCTAATCAGGACCTAAGTTAGTCAGATTACTGGTACCTAACTCAGTTATGTGCACAAAAAAATTATTTACGAAAATTATCCATAGGTTGTAATTCCCTCATGCTCATGCTTTGGAATTGTTTAACCCCCTCAGTGCTAAACTGCATTTTTACCTCGAGTTTGGGGATGATTTTATTTACATTAGGAAGGGTTTATAGAGGTCAGAAGATTAATGGCCAGAATCTTCACTATTTTAATCCTCACATAAGCTTCTGAAGCTGTATAGAATCACCAGATAGTATGAAAATATGGCATGGTAATGAGAGGATTATTAGAAGAAAACTATATGTAAAAATGTATCTATTATTTCATATATATTCACAAAACTATCATTACTGTAAAAAGAATTTCCTTCACACATTGGGCAGGTACTGTTTGATTACATTTTTCAGAAAATGTCCAGATCAAATACACTAATTTTCGGACCTCATTCAAGCGAAAGCTGAAGAAAATAAGGACTGAAGAGTGGGTTAGCAGGCAATAGTGAACCAGTAGACTCTCAGTGGCCTCTGTTCAATTCAATGCTGTTCTTATTGGATGTTGTGGAACCAGGTCCAAGCTGTACAACAACTGCCCTTTGATTCACATGCACCGGCAAGTTACTATTTTTAGTACAGGGGATCCTCACAATCCGACGGGGTTAGAAGAGTTTTTCATCAGTCGAATCAACATTTATTTGAATCATGAAGCAATTTTTTCCTTAAGATACTTAAGTATTAGGGGGTATAAGGACCAACCTCCAGTCTACGTAGATGCCCCCCCCCAAAAAAAAACATCACTATAACCTCTAAAAACACTAATTTAGACTAAATCAGTAGTATTAAAGGCTTTATTTATATTGCACTTTTGGAAGAAGAATTCCCAGAAGTAAATATTTCTCAATAAAGTCCAGGAGCCATACAATGTTATTTTTTACTGATCCTCAATGAGTTTATATATAGGCTAGGAACAATACTATGTCAAAATATTAATCTTACACATTAGGTCAGTGAATTAAGTGATTTTTGAAAATTGGGAATAATAATTAGAAAAGTAGGTATGAATATAAGTGGGTATTGTCTCCTTATGTCACTTATAGAAAAACAAAGTTAAAGTGCTGGCAGGCAAAGGTGAATTGATGAAACAAAGAAAGGTTTATAATAACGGTCAGCAATAATACAGTTACAAATTTCCATGAAGGCTGTGAAGGTATATATATATATATATATATATATATATATATATATATATATATATATATATATATATATATATATATATATATATACCAGGTATACCTATATGTTCTTTTTTCCTTTGTAGCTCTGAAGCCTTCTCACCCTATGATGAAAGGAAGGTGGAGTATTTATGACTGATTGTGGGAATAATAAGAAAATCACAAATTCTGGACTGTTTATTATAAAACTATTGATGATAATATAAATATGCATGAATTTAGGTTACTGCTAGCTCTCACTAACATAGGATATAAGTAATACATGGACATAATAGTAAAAATGGTATCCATCAAGTTTATACTGGCTCTCCTCAACTTTCCATCACAACTAAAACTAGCAGGAGGGCCTACCCTAGTCTACATTTTAGTTGAATCATTGTTGTCTTTGTCACCAGTTAGGAACTTTGTTAAAAAAAAGTCCAAAACTCGAAGATATTGTTGTGAACTATGGCTCTTATATAATGTACTGAATTGGTGCAACCTACTTAGTGTATTAGTGCCAGATCTTTCTGCCAAGGCACACTACCTTCATTGTCAAAATATTGACAGGGAATATTCCAGACCTCCATTGCCTGATTTCCAGGTCTTTGACTAACTCCTACTAAATTTCTCATCCCATGATAGGGTTTGTTATGCCATTGTCCAACTATGACACGAAGTTAATCAATATCTTCCTTGTCAACAAGTTCTGGTGGAGAGTATTATTGCTTGGATGTACTCTGCTAGTACAGTTGTCATGATCCAAGCTGTTGCACAAAGTTACACAAATTGTCTAGCTACTGGCTATAAATACTTAGTCTAAGATTTTTTTTATCTTTAATTAACAAAAATAATATCTGTACATAAGATGTTCGATATGGCACCAACAAATAACAATCACAACTCCTCCTGTTGCCTTCTTCACTGCAAATCATTACAATTTTCCTTACAAACATCCATAAGAATTACTTTAATCTCGTACATATTCTCACATTAGAATGCATTCCACCTCAACGTCGTCCACTATATCTTCATAACATTATTATAATATCTGAACACTGCTTTATTTATCAGTAAATCTTACATGTAGTAAGTGCAACATTTCCCCCTTTCAACCAGCTACCCATACATAAATTTGACCTTTACTTGGTACATGAATGCAAGCAACCAACATAACGCACCACCAAATATATTACCATACACATATAGTTACCTTACTCCATTCACAAAAATGACAATGTAACACACCACTGAATATAATGACAAATCTTGATATTTCCATACAAGTACCTTCACTCAACGAATCTCTTTCTCTTGGTACCCATACATAGAACTACGTTAACTGCGTACACGGACACACACAAGTAAATATGTTATGTAACTTATTCGTCAGAGCAACACACTTCCACATACATACGTAACTGTATACAAGATCCTTTGCTCATAAATGAAAACACAAGTATGTAATGACATTATGAAGCAAGTACATACACATAAACCATACTAAAATAATACCTAAACCTCCTATCATGATTCCTCTCCATTTTAATTTACCTCAAAAGACTGGATTGTAGCTATGCAGCCGAGGGCGGCCCGCTTAGAGCCGCGGTTGTCCTCTCTGCTTCCTCTCTCGTCTCTCTCTGCCCCCCTGCCTCTACAATTTTCCTTCAGGAACTTTACGGAGGCGTATCTTGACCTACACAACACGTCCCTCAAATGTACCGTTCATCAATCAAGTACAAGCTCACATGAACCCCACGTGTGGTATCAACAGCATCACAGGATGCTTACCTGACCTGAGCTACCTGCCGAGAGCTGCCCTGGGTCACGCTCTTGAGTCTTCCGAATTTTCCACCATCTGGCTACGACTTAACAGTCACTCTCAAACTAAATTCATCTGTGCTGTTTATCTCTCCCCTAACTCTTCTGACTATAGTAATTTCTTCGACTACTTAACTTCTAAAGTGGAGCACATTCTGTCCCTCTACCCTTTTGCTGAGATTTCCATTCTTGGAGATTTCAATGTTCACCACCAGCTTTGGCTTTCCTCTCCCTTCACTGACCACCCTGGTGAACTAGCCTTTAACTTTGCTATCCTCCATGACCTAGAGCAACTGGTGCAACACCCTACTCGTATTCCTGACCGTCTTGGAGACACGCCCAACATTCTTGATCTCTTCCTCACCTCTAACCCTTCTGCTTATGCTGTCACCCTTTCATCTCCGTTGGGCTCCTCCGATCACAATCTCATTTCTGTATCTTGTCTTATTTTTTCCAATCCCTCCGCAGGATCCCCCAAAGCGAAGGTGCCTCTGGCGTTTGCCTCTGCCAGTTGGGGGGACCTGAGGAGGTATTATGCTGATTTTCCCTGGAATGATTATTGCTTCCGTGTCAGAGACCCATCTCTTTGTGTTGAACGCCTAACAGAGGTGTTAGTATCTGGCATGGATGCGTACATTCCTCATTCTTTTTCTCAACCTAAATCTTCTAAACCTTGGTTTAACTCAGCCTGTTCTCGTGCCATACATGATAGAGAGGTTGCCCACAAAAGGTACTTGAGCCTTCCATCTCCTGAATCTCATGCACTTTGTATATCTGCCCGGAATCATGCCAAGTCTGTTCTTCAACTTGCCAAACACTCTTTCATAAATAGGAAATGTCAAAATCTTTCAAACTCAAACTCTCCTCATGACTTCTGGCATCTAGCCAAAAACATCTCATATAACTTCACTTCTTCATCTTTCCCTCCTTTATTTCATCCTGATGGCACCACTGCCATCTCTTCTGTCTCTAAAGCTGAACTCTTTTCTCAAACCTTTGCTCACAACTCCACCTTGGACGATTCTGGGCTTGTCCTCCCTCTCCTCCTCCCTCTGACTATTTCATGTCTACAATCAAAATTCTTCGTAATGATGTTTTCCATGCCCTTGCTGGCCTAAACCCTCTGAAGGCTTATGGACCTGATGGGGTCCCTCCTATTGTTCTCAAAAACTGTGCTTCTGTGCTTGCACCTTGCCTGGCCAAACTCTTCCAACTTTGTCTATCGACTTGTACCTTTCCTTCCTGCTGGAAGTTCGCCTACATTCAGCCTGTTCCTAAAAAAAGGGTGACCGTTCTAACCCCTCAAACTACCGTCCTATAGCTTTAATCTCTTGCTTGTCTAAAGTTTTTGAATCTATCCTGAATATGAAGATTGTCAAACATATGTCACTTCACAATCTTCTGTCTGATCGCCAGTATGGCTTCCGTCAAGGTCGCTCTACTGGTGATCTTCTGGCTTTCCTTACTGAGTCTTGGTCATCCTCTTTTAGATATTTCGGTGAAACTTTTGCTGTAGCGTTAGACATATCAAAAGCTTTTGATAGAGTCTGGCATAAAGCTTTGATTTCAAAACTGCCCTCCTACGGCTTCTATCCTTCTCTCTGCAACTTTATCTCAAGTTTCCTTTCTGACCGCTCTATTGCTGCTGTGGTAGACGGCTACTGTTCTTCTCCTAAACCTATTAATAGTGGTGTTCCTCAGGGTTCTGTCCTGTCACCCACTCTCTTTCTATTATTCATTAATGACCTTCTTAACCAAACTTCTTGCCCTATCCACTCCTACGCTGATGATACCACCCTACATCTTTCCACGTTCTTTCAGAGACGTCCAACCCTTCAGAAAATCAACAGATCATGCGGGAACGCCACGGAATGCCTGACTTCCGATCTTTCTAAGATTTCCGATTGGGGCAGAGAAAATCTAGTAGTTTTCAATGCCTCAAAAACTCAATTCTTCCATCTATCAACTCGACACAACCTTCCAGACAACTATCCCCTCTTCTTCAATGACACTCAACTGTCTCCCTCTTCCACAATTAATGTCCTTGGTCTTTCCTTTGCTCATAATTTTAACTGGAAACTTCACATCTCATCTCTTGCTAAAACAGCTTCTATGAAGTTAGGTGTTCTGAGGTGTCTCCGACAGTTTTTCTCGCCCCTCCAACTGCTTACTCTGTATAAGGGCCTTATCCATCCCTGTATGGAGTACTCTTCGCATGTTTGGGGGGGGTTCCAGTCACACAGCTTTGCTTGATAGGGTGGAATTGAAAGCTCTTCGTCTCATCAACTCCCATCCTCTGACTAACTGTTTTCAGTCTCTTTCTCACCACCGAAATGTTGCATCCCTTTCTATATTTTATCGCTATTTTCATGGTAACTGTTCTACTGATCTTGCTAACTGTATGCCTCCCCTTCTCCTGCAGCCACGCTGCACAAGGCTTTCTTCTTCCTCTCATCCCTATTCTGTCCAACTCTCTAATGCAAGAGTTAGCCAGTACGCTCAATCATTCATCCTTTTTACTGGTAAACTCTGGAACTCCCTCCCTGCATCTGTATTTCCGAATTCCTACAACTTGTTTTCTTTTAAGAGGGAGGTATCGAGGCATTTGCTCCCCTAATTCTGGCTGACAGTTTTGGCACTTTTTGAAGTCTTTGGAGAGCCAGCACTCAAGTGGGCCTTTTTCTAACTCTTTTTTTTGCCCTTAGCTGGT
Source organism: Portunus trituberculatus (assembly GCF_017591435.1). Lineage (NCBI taxonomy): Eukaryota > Metazoa > Arthropoda > Malacostraca > Decapoda > Portunidae > Portunus > Portunus trituberculatus. The sequence continues at coordinate 6,623,994 of NC_059293.1, forward strand.
CCTCTTCCCTATGTAAAAAAATAAATAAATAAAGCTGTTTCCTTTTGACCCACTTATATCCTTCTAATCCCTTGTATGGCTGGGTGCGACAACACACTACATACTGGTGAGCTATCATACACCCATGTTTTCTTTATCTTTTGTTTCTACATATTCTAAATTATGATGTGGGCATTTGACAATATGGGCATCTGACACATTGGAGACTCAATACTCGAACTTAATTCGTTCCAAATGGATGTTCGAGTATTAAAAGGTTAGACTATTGATACTGATAAATAAGGTAATTCGTTCTAATCTTAGCAAAACCTTAAGTCTATAAAAAGACTGGATTGTAACTTAGCTCCACTTACTGTTAATATGAAGTACAAAACGTTCATGCCGCCTCAGCTATGCAGCCGAGGGCGGCCCGCTTAGAGCCGCGGTTGTCCTCTCTGCTTCCTCTCTCATCTCTCTCTGCTCCCATGTCTCTACAATTTTCCTTCAGGAACTTTATGGAGGTGTATCTTGACCTACACAACACGCCCCTCAAATGTACCGTTCATCAATCAAGTACAAGCTCACATGAACCCCACGTGTGGTATCAACAGCATCACAGGATGCTTACCTGACCTGGGTTACCTGCCCAGGGCTGCCCTGGGTCATAAAGCTGTTTCCTTTTGACCCACTTATATCCTTCTAATCCCTTGTATGGCTGGGTGCGACAACACACTACATACTGGCGAACTATCATGCACCCATGTTTTCTTTATCTTTTGTTTCTACATATTCTAAATTATGATGTGGGCATTTGACAATGTGGGCATCTGACACATTGGAGACTCAATACTTGAACTTAATTCGTTCCAAATGGATGTTCGAGTATTGAAAGGTTAGACTATTGATACTGATAAATAAGGTAATTCATTCTAATCTTAGCAAAACCTTAAGTTTATAAAAATTTCAATGTATATTTTTTTTTACAATCTTGATTTGTACATACTATAAGTGAAGGCTGGTGATGGATAACTGAGAAGAGGAGGGGAGAAGGGTGGGGAGGAGGAGGGAGGTTGCCAGAGGAAGAGTCACCATCCATGAAAACGTCTTTGTAACTTTTCTCCTGGTGTGATTCCTGTGGAATCCTCTAATGGAGGGCTGTAGCTCACTAACACTTGCACTCTCACCAGATTCCTTATTTTCATCACTAGTAAGCCTGAAAGGTGCTATTGTAAGCTTCTAAATGAAAAACTACCGACAGAATGGAGAAGAAAGTTGTTTTTTTCAAGACTGCAGTAGGACTAGGGATGCGCACTGGCATCTGGTATATTAGTATTACAGTAATACTGGTATTACCAGTAATACAGTATCAGAACGGTACAGTGGCAGCTGTGAGAAGGAAGATAACAAAGCTTTGTATACGACCAAATGTGCGGCCGTTTGATTACCAGATATTTTTACCACTAATAAGCCTTTGGTGTTAATGTAAGTTTATAAATGAAAAACTACAGATAGAATGCAGGAGAATTTTATTTTGATGACTGTGGCAGCACAAGTCACAACTGGCAGTAGGGGAAGGGGGGACATCAGGGAACCTTTGTTTACAACCATGTGTTCGAACATTCGACTATCAGGTATTTTTTCAAGTATTAAATTGAACTTTTGGATTCAAATATTGAAAACTTGAAGTATTTAGATGTTCAAGTATTGAGTCTCTACTGTAATTATGAAGGGCTAGGGTAGCCCAAACTATTTGATTAACTGAATCTGGAGATGTTCTGATAGGCAGACGGTATATATAGAACCGTGAAACTAAAATTCCAAAGGCATTCTCAGAGACTCTCCTGGCTCATGATAATCTATAATTATGAATAATTTTATCATGAGTCAGATTGGTTCCTGGGTATGGCTTCATCAGTTCTTTTTGTAAGGGAAATGCATCATCATCCACAATTACATATGGACACACTTTATCAGATAAAGGAAGAGCCTCAGGAGGTAGAAAATTCACTAAATTAATTATTGTCTGTTGTCTTTTTTAGAGAACACCTATCCCACACGGCACCATCACTGGCATAGTGGATAAGGTGGTGAGCGTGGGATCGGGCAGACGTCCACGCGTAGGTTCAAATCCCACCATGTACAGCCTTAAAACAGTTTACCATTTGTCGAGTGGTTTAAAGTTACCTACATATCACCATGATACCCAGGTTCTAGGTGGTTACACTCAAGATGAGCTGGGGCGGTGATATGGGCCTTAATATCGGTACCACTATAAATGAAATTGCCTGCGCCACTAATGGGCGGAAGCTGAACAGCGCTTCCCATACACTCTTCAAGTGTGCCTACAGGCGCTATAGGCCTTACCGTAAAAAAAAAAAAATCTTCAAACAAAAATGTATAATGAGCATCTGCCAAAGCCAACAGATTTATACTACAGTGACCTTTTGATGTTCAAGTAATCAGATCCATAATTCCCAGTTTTCTGGATGAACACTATCTTTCCATCTAAAGCACCAACACAAGAGGGGTAATTCCACATGCAAAAGAAATCTTTGGCTACACTCTTCCGCTCTTCAGGATTTCTTGGAATCGTGAGATGTTGTTTCTTCAGTGCTTGATATATGGCTGAGCAGACTTCAGGAATAAAGGTAGAAATGAGGTTCTGGCTGACTCAGAACTGATAGCTCAGGGATGACTGTGACTCTCCTGTGGATGGAAGTATAGGAGTACTGTACACTTAACCCTCGGCTATCGCGCCCAATTGGGGCCGAAATAGCAGCTATATATAAACGCGATAGCAATTGATCTTGGCGGGAAGGCGGTTTTGGCCAATGAGCGCTCAGATATCCCATGACGTCATGGCTGGGCGCGCAATAGTAGACATCTGAGGTCGCGATAATGAAATTTTAGCAGCTTTTCATGGGTGCGTAATAGCAATAAAACGCGATAGCGGAAGTCCCAATAGCCGAGGGTTGACTGTATATATATACTGTGCTTAGTAAAAGGAAACCTAACTTGGCATAAATCTATGAGATTTAATAATAAGTAAGGTACTGTAGAGCAAAACCAATACAATCTCTTATACAAAACCTATCTTTGAGAAAATACAAAAAGTAATGTTCAGACATTCAGACAAGTTGGAGGAGGAGGTGAAGAGAAACACAGGTGCAGGGAGGTGAGTTTATTCCTGATTAGTTTCGCTGGTGCTTCATCCCGTGAAGAAGCATCGGCAAAACTAGCTGGGAATAAACTCACCTCCCTGCACCTGTGTTTCTCTTCACCTGTTCCTCCAACAAAAAGTAATCATAATCTATTCAAGATAAAAAGTACTCCCATGATAATCATAATCATAAGCTCTAATAATATTATTTTTATCATGCACTTCCTGTATACATATGGAACTATTAAGTTTCACAGATTGAGCTCTAAAGTTGATTGCTTATGACATACTCTTCTGGCCCATGTTACTTTTGTACCTATCTTCATTTACAGTGCATTTGTTTTGTACAAGAGAGAGAGAGAGAGAGAGAGAGAGAGAGCATGCAAACTGTGTTATCGGAGCTTGGGGGGTATTTCTTAGCGGCGGGTTCTGCCACGGGTTCTGGGAAAATTTTTTTATATGCAATAACTTTGCTCTCAGAGGTCATAATATGTTGAAAACTACATCGTTATACTCAGAATAACAAAGAGAAATATGCTTTTATAAGGAAAAAAATCTTTTAGCATTTTTGATAGGTGTGATTTTTCCCCGCCGTAGCAGTTGGAAAGTAAATCAGCTCCCTGTACTTTAAGGGTCAAAACATAGCTCTTACCTTTAGTTAACACTTTAGGTAAAATATATTCTTGGTGGCTTGGAATAATATTAGAACAGAGCACAGTGTGGACGTCCATCTCCTATGATCTTGATCATGTGATGTATGTGTGTGTGTGTGTATTTACCTATTTACCTATTTGTGTATTACAGGGCCCGAGCTAAGCTCTCTGTGTCCTGTCTCCTTGTCCATTCCTGTCATATCTCTTTCATCTGATTGACATACACCGCATCAACGACATCACTGCTCAGTTTATTCCACTTATCAATGCTACGATGCGGGAAACTGTATTTTCTCACGTCATTTAGACAGATGTCTTTGATTAGCTTTTTTCCATGTCCTCGGAGATGATTACTTGTGGTCACCTTTATCAACTCTGTCCAGTATGTCAATCTTGTTCACCAATTTATACATAGTTATCATGTCTCCTCTTGTTCTTCTCTCTTCTAATGTGGTCAGCCCCAGCTTCCTCAGTCTTTCCTCATAGTCTAACTCCCTGAGTCCTGGTACCATCCTTGTTGCCAGCCTCTGTATCCTTTCTACCTTCTTCACATTTTTCTTCATATGCGGTGACCAGACACAAGCTGCATATTCGAACTGGAGTCTTATTAAGGTACATAATATCTTCTTCATCATTCCTTCATCCAGATAGTGTAACGCAAGGCCAATATTTTGAAGCATGTTATATGTTTTCAAAAAAATCTTGCTAATGTGTTTCTCCAGTGACAAAGTGTTTTGCACGATTACTCCTAAGTCTTTTTCCTCATTGGTCTTTAATTTTCTCATCACCCAGCCTGTAATCCCAGTTTGGTCTGTATCTACTTCTTCCCATTTTCATAACATGGGTCTTGTCTATATTAAATTCCATCTGCCACTCCTTACTCCACTCATATATTTTATCAAGATCTTCCTGTAACTTGTTACAATCTTCCACATTCCTTACTCTCTTCATAATTTTAGTATCGTCCGCAAACATATTCATGTAACTGTCAATTCCTACTGGCATATCATTAACATAAATCATAAACATGATGGGACCAAGCACTGACCCTTGTGGAACTCCACTGGTTACCTTCTTCCACTCGGACTTCCTTCCTCTCACCCCTTTTCTCATTTCTCTTCCCACTAAGTAATTTTCCATCCATTTTGCTAGTTTATAATTTACTCCTCCAATCTTCTTTAGTTTCCACATCAGTCTATTGTGTTGTACTTTATCAAAGGCCTTTCTCAAGTCCAGGTAGATAGCATCCACCCATCCCTCTCTATGTTGTAGTATGTCAGTCACTCTTGAATAAAAACATAAATTGGATACGCACGATCTTCCTTTTCTGAAACCAAACTGTCTTTCACTCAGAATGTTTTCACTTTCTAGATACTCACTCCACTTAGCTTTAACCCCTTCGCGCTGGATGTTAAAAAAGCCCGCCTGTATGATATACGGGTGATAGTGCCGCGCGCCCGAGTGCGGGAAACTCGTGCAAGCTTGTCATACTTGTCATCTTTGTGTATTATGCTGCTATTTTTTAGTCACTATATCGCCTTCGAAGAGGAAGGTGGACTCTTTTCTCTTCGGAGAAAAAAAGAGAGAGAGAGAGAGAGAGAGAGAGTGTGACATTTGCTAATATTTTAGACACAAGCGGGACGCATGTAGCTTATCTTTCAAGAGGAAGACGGGGAGGGAAGGAAGGGAGAGGGAAATGAAGGGAGGAGAGAGGGAGAGAGAGAGATTAGAAAATTTGTTGTTTTTGTATTTGTGTGTGTGTGTGTGTGTGTGTGTGTATTTACCTAGTTGTATTTACCTAGTTGTAGTTTTACAGGGCCTGGGCTTTATGCTCGTGTGGTCCCGTCTCCATATCTACACTTATCCAATTTTTCTTTAAAACTATGTACACTCTTTGCTGATACCACTTCCTCACTCAAACTGTTCCAAGTCTCAACACATCTTTATGGAAACTAAATTTTTAACATCTCTCAGACATCGTCCTTCCTTAGTTTCTTACTATGCGATCTTGTGCTTCTAAAGTCATATTCTTCTCTCAGGATCAGTTTCTCATTATCCACTTCATCCATTCCGTTAATCAATTTATAAACTTGTATCAGATCCTCTCTCTCTTCTCTGCTCCAAGGTTGGTAGATCCATTGCCTTTAGTCTCTCCTCATATGCCATCCCTTTAAATTCTGGAACCATTCTTGTAGCCATTTTTGTAGTCTCTAATTTTCTTATGTGTTTCTTTTTGGGAGTCCACACAACTCCTGCATATTCCAATCTAGGTCTTATTTTAGTACTTATCAATTTCTTCATCATTTCCTTGTCCATATAGTGAAATGCTACTCCAATATTCCTTAGCAAATTATACGTCTCTCTGAAAATTCTATCAATATGGCTAACCGGTTGATTATTTTCTTCCATTGTCACTCCCAAGTCCTTTTCCTTTTTACTTTTCTAGTTCTACTCATCTCCCATCTTATAGATTCCCACTGGTCGTCTTTCACTTTTTCCCATTTCCATGACATGGCTTTTGTCCACATTGAATTCCATCTCCCATTTTTTGCTCCATTTCCAGATCTTGTTTAAGTCTTCCTGTGTGTGTGTGTTTTCACGAATATTACAAGGCGGGATGCATGTAACTTATCTTCGAGAAAAAAGGAGATGGGGAGAGAGAGAGAGAGAGAGAGATGGGAACAGTCTATGCCATTGGGTAATTTTAGACACAAGGCGGGACGCATGTAGCTTATCTTTAGTGATTGGTGGAGACAAGGATGGTGGGAGGAGCACTAGGATTTCAAGGACAGCATACGGCGTGTGTAGTTGGTATCCAACACACTATAAGGGACAACTGAACTGAAGAAAGCTCAGAAAAGAAATATGACGTCTACGTAGGCATCACCGTATTTGCTACTGGGGCTTCATGACGCCCACATAGGCGTCACCATAGTGAAGGGGTTAATTACTTCTTCACATACCTTGCACAATATACTAGTCTATAATTTAGCAGTTCCATCCTACTACCATTCTTATATATAGGCACAATGTCAGCTCTTTTCCACTCTTTCGGGACTAATCCTGTTCGTATGAAGGTTTCCACAATATCAAATACGGGGTTCAACAATTGATCCTTTCATTTAGCAACCTCCCAGATATGCCATCAGGCCCCATTGATTTATTAATATCCAGATTGCTTATAATTTTCCTTACATCTTCCTTAGTAACCATGATGTCCTGCATTTGCTTTATTTCCGTAGGCCTTCCTCCTATAAAATGCTCCTCCTTTGTAAACACTTTGCAAAAGTTGTCGTTCAAAATTTCAGCTATATCTCCAGCATCCTCATATACTTCTTCCCCATTTTTTTACCTTTACTATTGCCTCCCTTATATTTAGTTTTCCATTTATGAATTTGTAAAACATTTTTGGGTCACTATTACAGTTTTCCACCACCCTCTATTCATATTCCTTCTGTGCTGTTGTCCTTACTTCAACATATCTATTCCTTGCTGTTTTGTAAACTTCTCTTGATAATACATCACTGTTTTTCTTAAGTTTCTTCCATGCCTTTTCTTTGTTCTTTTTTTGCTTCTTCACAATTTCTATTAAACCACTGTTTATTATTTAAAGTCCTCTTTCTTTAATATGACACAAACTTTTTCACAGCAGAGTTATACAAATCCATAAATTTATCGTATTTCAATTGCATATCCCTTTCCTGGTATACCACGGACCAGTCAATTTCATTAAAGAACTCCCTTATATGGTTATAATTTGCCCTAATATAATTTAATTTTTCCTCCCTGCGTTCCACAATCTTATTCGTGCTTAATTCCGTATCCAGCTCAAAGCTTAGGACATCATGATCGCTTCTCCCCAAGGGACATTTATGTTAAATTTCCTCTTTTAGAGAGATGCCCCTGGTAAATACCAAATCCAACCTTGCTGCAACATCTTGTCCCTTGCACCTTGTTGGTGATCTCACCCACTGTGTCATCAAGTTATTTGTTGCTACCTTTAACAATTCCTCTGCCCACTCACCACCGTTCACCAGTTCGTAGTCTTCCCACACTATTTCTTTACAATTAAAGTCTCCGACTATCATCACTCTATCCTTTCTGTGTGTGTGTGTGTGTGTGTGTGTGTGTGTGTGTGTGTGTGTGTGTGTGTGTGTGTGTGTGTGTGTGTGTGTGTATTTAACTAGTATTTACCTAGTTGCAGTTTTACAGGGCCTGGGCTTTATGCTCGTGTGGCCCCGTCTCCATATCTACACTTATCCAATTTTACTTTAAAACTATGCACACTCGTTGCAGACACTACTTCTTCATTCAAACTGTTCCACGTCTCAACACATCTTTGCAGGAAACTATACTTTTTAATATCTCTTACACATCTTCCCTTCCTCAGCTTCCTACTATGTAGCTCACTAACACTTTACCTAGTTGTACTGTACAGGGTTCGAACGGTGATCATAGTGTCCTGTCTCATGTGTCCATTATCTGATTTTTTTCCTTAAAGCTATGCACATTATGTACTGTAAGAACTTCAATATTCAATGCATTCCACTTCTCTACCATTCTGTGTGGAAAATTGTATTTTCCAATATCCTTCTCACACTGCCTATCTTAATCTTCTTTACATGGCCTCTTGTCCTTCCATCTTTTGTCACAAATTGGCACATGTGAACTTGCTTTTTAATTTTTTTTTTTTTTTTACATGTATGCAAGGTAAGAATGTTAAAAGATAGGTGCAGTTATAAGTGTATGAAAGTGTGTCTTACCTCAAGGAGTAACGGCATTACTACAATAAAGAATGCAGTGAAGCTTGCCCGTCTCAAGATCAAGATTACCAATCACGTGTTTTGTTTTGGTTCATGTGATGTATGGCAAATTTTTCCTGACTGGTGTCATTCTGTGTGAATTACCAGTAAGTATGACCTTTTATATATTGTTACCTTGAAAGAGTTGTTTTGTGGTGTAGTACCTATCATCACTTTCTTTACATATGCAAAGGTGTCTGGGATTTGATTTTAGACCATCTGTTGCCATAGACTTACCACCAACCACTACCACAATGCTGAACTTTGGCCTCATAGAACACAGACTCATTTCCTGAGACTTTTTTTTTTTTTTTTTTTTTTTTTTTTTTTTTTATGTGCATCTTATGAACCATCAAATATGGTACTTAGCACATAATTGGTGCTAGCACCTAACCCTGTGGTACACCACTAGTAACTGTGCTCTAACTTTCAGGTGTCTCTTATCATTGACCTCATTTACCTGTCTGTTAAGTGAGGAGGTAGTAGATACCTACCGAAACAATAACTTACTTCTAGAGAGATGTAATATCACTAGTTCACGGGATAATGTGAACCTTCCATTAAAGCTAGTTGTGATCTCGCTTAACATTTCCCTTTGTGTCTCACAACTCAAGGGGGCAGTCACAACCTGCCCTCTAAAGACAATTCTCCTTCTTCACATAAAACTACATGCACTTACCACACATACACCCTTCACTTGACAATTAAAATTTAAAAGAAAGATGGGAACTCCAATCAATACCTCGGAGTCCCCTTCTGGAGAGGGGACCAAAAATGTCCCCAGGTCGGATAACGACCCCAAATGCCTTGACACCTCCCTCAACTTTTTCTACATTAACTTCTGCAACATTTGCAGTCTTAGATCTAATTTTCAATCTGTATAACACCACCTCTCCTCTACTAAACCTCATTCTCTTTTCCTCACCGAAACACAGCTGTCTGAGGCAACTGACAGTAGCCCTTTCTCTGTTCCCTCCTACTTTCTCTATTCTCATTTTCATTCCAAAGTTGGATGTTGCATCTATGTACGCAATGACTTAAACTTGCTCTCGTTCCCACACTCTTGAATCTTCCAAGTTTTCCACTCTCTGGCTTCGACTTAACAGTCACTCTCAAACTAAGGTCATCTGTGCTGTTTATCTCCCCCTAACTCTTCTGACTATAGTAAATTCTTCGACTACTTAACTTCCAAAGTGGAGCACATTCTGTCCCTCTACTCTTTTGCTGAGATTTCCATTCTTGGAGATTTCAATGTTCACCACCAGCTTTGGCTTTCATCTCTCTTCACTGACCATCCTGATGAACTAGCCTTCTGCTATCCTCCATGACCTAGAGAAATTGGTGCAACACACTACTCGTATTCCTGACTGTCTTGGAGACACGCCCAACATTCTTGATCTCTTCCTCACCTCTAATCCTTCTGCTTATGCTGTCACTTTTTCATCTCCATTGGGCTCCTCTGATCACAATCTCATTTCTGTATCTCGTCCTATTTCTCCAATCCCTCCACAGGATCCCCCAAAATGAAGGTACCTCTGGCATTTTGCCTCTGCCAGTCGGGGGGGACCTGAGAAGATATTATGCTGATTTTCCCTGGAATGATTACTGCTTCCGTATCAGAGACCCATCTTTTTGTGCTGAACGAATAACAGAGGTGATAGTGTCTGGCATGGAGGCGTACATTCCTCATTCTTTTTTTCTGTCTAAACCTTATAAACCTTGGTTTAACTCAGCTTGTACTCGTGCTATACATGATAGAGAGGTTGCCCATAAAAGGTACTTGAGTCTTCCATCTCCTGTATCTCACGCACGTTATATCTCTGTCCGGAATCATGCCAAGTCTGTTCTTCAACTTGCCAAATACTCCTTCATAAGTAGAAAATGTCAAAATCTTTCAAACTCAAACTCCCCTCGAGACTTCTGGCATCTAGCCAAAACATCTCCAATAACTTCACTTCTTCATCTTTCCCTCCTTTATTTCATCCTGATGGCACCACTGCCATCTCTTCTGTCTCTAAAGCTGAACTCTTCTCTCAAACCTTTGCTCACAACTCCACCTTGGATGATTCTGGGCTTGTCCCTCCCTCTCCTCCTCCCTCTGACTATTTCATGTCTACAATTAAAATTCTTCGTAATGATGTTTTCCATGCCCTCGCTGGCCTAAACCCTCAGAAGGATTATGGTCCTGATGGGGTGCCTCCTGTTGTTCTCAAAAACTGTGCTTCTGTGCTTGCACCTTGCCTAGCCAAAGTCTTCCAACTTTGTCTATCTACTTCTAGCTTTCCTTCTTGCTGGAAGTTTGCCCACATTCAGCCTGTTCCTAAAAAGGGTGAACATTCTAACCCCTCAAACTACTGTCCTAATCTCTTGCTTGTCTAAAGTTTTTGAATCTATCCTTAGTAGGAAGATTTTCAAACATCTGTCACTTCACAATCTTCTGTTTGATTGCTTCCGTCAAGGTCGCTCTACTAGTGATCTACTGGCTTTCCTTACTGAGTCTTGGTCATCCTCTTTTGGAGATTTCGGTGAAACCTTTGCTGTAGCGTTAGACATATCAAAAGCTTTTGATAGAGTCTGGCATAAAGCTTTGATTTCAAAACTGCCCTCCTACGGCTTCTATCCTTCTCTCTGCAACTTTATCTCAAGTTTCCTTTCTGACCGCTCTATTGCTGCTGTGGTAGACGGCTACTGTTCTTCTCCTAAACCTATTAATAGTGGTGTTCCTCAGGGTTCTGTCCTGTCACCCACTCTCTTTCTATTATTCATTAATGACCTTCTTAATCAAACTTCTTGCTGTATCCACTCCTACACTGATGATACCACCTTACATATTTTCACATCCTTTCAGAGACGATCAACCCTTCAGGAAGTCAACAGATCACACAGGGACGCCACAGAACACCTGACTTCCGATCTTTCTAAGATTTCCGATTGGGGCAGAGAATATCAAGTAGTTTTCAATGTCTCAAAAAACTCAACTCCTACATCTATCGACTCAATACAACCTTCCAGATAACTATATCCTATTCTTCAATGACCCTCAGCTGTCTTCCTCTTCCACAATAAGTATCCTCGATCTGTCCTTTGCTCATAATCTTAACTGAAAACTTAACATCTTATCCTTTGCTAAAACAGCTTCTATGAAGTTAGGCATTCTGAGGCGTCTCTGCCTGTTTTTCTCGCTCCTCCAACTGCTTGCTCTGTATAAGGGTCTTATCCGCCCGTGTATGGAGTACTCTTCACATGTTTGAGGGGTTTCCAGTCACACAGTTTTACTAGATAGGGTGGAATCAAAAGCTTTTCGTCTCATCAACTCCCATCCTCTGACTAACTATCTTCAGCCTCTTTCTCACTGCCAAAATGTTGCATCTATATCTCTCTTTCATCACTCTTTTCATGCTAACTGTTCTTCTGATCTTGCTAACTGCATGGCTCCCCTCCTGCTGTGGCCTAGCTGCACAAGGCTTTCTTCTTCCTCTCATCCCTATTCTGTCCAACTCTCTACCGCAAGAGTTAACCAGTACTCTCAATCATTCATACCTTTCACTGATAGACTCTGGAACTCCCTCCTTGCATCTGTATTTCTGAACTCCTATGACTTTTCTTTTAAGAGAGAGATATCAGGACATTTGCTTTCTAATTTTGGCTGATGCTTTTACACTTTTTAGAGATCCAGCACTCAAGTGGGCCTTTTTTCTTAATCCTTTCCTTTTTTTGCCCTTGGCTGGCCCTCTTCCCTACATAAAGAAAATTCTGTCATCCATTTTAATATATTTCCCTGTATTCCTCTTATGTGTTCTATTTTCCATAGGAGTGTTCTATGTAATACTCTGTCAAAAGCATTCTTAATTAGGGATCGACCGATTATCAGCCAGGCTGATATCGGCGCTGATATTAAGCATTTTGATGCATATCGGCATCAGCCTTTTTTTGAATTTGATGGCCGATAAGAAATAAATTTAGAACTGGGTTATTTTGGCTCTGATGCAGCCGCACCTCTCTGTCTGCTGTCACTACTCTGTCTCCAGCATTGTCCCACCCACAGCACCATCTGATTGGTTACAAGCAGAGCTGCAGTAACAGCCAATGAGCAGTGAAAGCTGTGCATGCACAGTGCTTAAGAGGCTATCACATTGGCCTATGATACGCGGAATGTGAAACATCATCTCCAGATAGCTGGAACTTGACCGGGATTAACGGAGCAAAGTTGGGATGGCTTCGTATCCATTCCGGTTCTCCATATGTTATCCCATTGAAAAAAATAAACATAATATATATAATAAAAGCCTATTATTTAAACTAAAAAGAATGTACCTAAATTTTTCATATTGGAATATTAAATAATATTTCATCAACTCAGAAAAATAGAATAAATATATATCATGTTGATAGTTTGGGCTCATGGCAACCACCTCTGATTCCAAAGTTGCTGTCGCACCCATCTCAGGTCTTCTCTAGTTTCTTTTATTTACTTTTCTTCAATAAGAAGTTGAGGTATAAGCAGTTAAGGTATAAGCGGCATGGATTTGGTCCAGTTTCTTTTGACTAGGCTTGGTCTTGGTTGCTGAGCCATTTGCCTAGCATAGAAAGAATGCTGCCAGCTTATGTGTGATAATGTTCCTGGTTTATACCAAGAACCATGGCCTGCGTTCCACATATCATAGGCCAGTGTGATTACACACATGGTGGAGAACAAGGAACATAAAAGGAGTTGTGGTGTGAGTTAAAGTTTGGAGGGCAGTGGCAGTGCTGCCATCTGTCAGTACCGAGCAATTTCATACAAAACCTTTTCCATGGTAATTTATAAAGATTTCTCCTATGCTTCCCCCCACCTCCTATTCTTTCCCTCTATTTTCTCATGATAATAAACCTATAAGGCAAATCAAATATGTTTATATTTGATTATATATATATATATATATATATATATATATATATATATATATATATATATATATATATATATATATATATACACACACTGCAAATGAATACTGGCCCCAAATATCGGTTATCAGCCTCCGTGACTACTACTAATAGGTATTGGTATCGGCCCTGAAAAAACCACATCGGTCGATCTCTGTTCTTAATATCCAAATATACTGTATCAATCCAAATATCTCTCCTTTGTACTGCATCTAGTGCTCTTGTATAAAAGCCTAGTAAATTTGTTATGCATGATCTTCCTTTGTATGAAATCAAATTGGGAGTTATATATTATTTAATTTCTCTTCAGCTATTCTAACCTTTTTTCTTTAATAACAATTTACAGACCTTTCCCACAACACTAGTTAGTGACACTGGTCTTTAAATTAGGGGTTCAGTCTTTTTGCTTCCTATGTACATCAGGACTATATTTGCTCTTTTCCATTCCTTTTGTAGCTTCCCTTTCATTAACCCTTATGTTCCGGCGATTGTATATGAACGATTGCATCAATGTGTTCGTAGCAACGGCGATCGTTCCCGTAATCAAGAATTTTCGCGCCTCATGTTTGAGCTCCACGCGCAGTTTCTCGAGTCAGATGGTGAATGGAAGTATCTGGCTTCTTTTTCCACCCGTAGTGTTGCCACTAGCTCTGTTTATTTAGGGGTAACGAAGCTCTTCTCCCATTCTGAGGGCGACACTTGGCAACCCCAGCAACCCGCTGTGACGAAAGCAACCTGATAAGAGCGAAGGGACGTCTCAGTTCATAGCTCACTATGGAACAAGACAGATCATTTTTATTTAGCAGTGCTTCTGAGCCTCACTACAGTGACAGTGATTATGAGAAAGAAACTGAAGAAAGCGAAGTCAGCAGTAGTGAAGACTCGGAAAATGATTCAGAGGATCCACCTGTTTTCTCAGAACAGAGAGAAGACAGAGATAGTGGTGATGGAGAACAGACTCCAAACATCATATTGAGAACCCAGAGTGGCTCAGGGAGACGCAGGCATGCCTCTCGTGTTCTGGGAAGACGATCAAGGGGGCATGTGTGTGTGTGTGAGAGAGAGAGAGAGAGAGAGAGATGATACCTACATGTTATTTGCTTGAAACTTGATATGAAAAGGGGTGAAAGAATACTCTCTCTCTCTCTCTCTCTCTCTCTCTCTCTCTCTCTCTCTCTCTCTCTCTCTCTCTCTCTCTCTCTCTCTCTCTCTTTCTCTCTCATTGGAAGTGTACAATTTCTCTTCCAGGATGAGAGAGAGAGAGAGTGTGTGTGTGTTTGCGCGGTGTCATCGCTCACCGAGCTGTTTCTGCTTGACGGATCACACAGCGGGCGGAGGAGGAATCCTTGATAAGGCAGTAACTAAACTTTCAGAGGTCACATCGAGCTAGAAAGTACATCATTGTATTCAGAATAACAAAGAGAAAATAATTATTAGTATTCAAACAGTCTTCTGATAATTTCTAGGTTTACCATTTTTACCCGTCATGGGATATTGGAAAATAGTTTAATCACCGGAACATAAGGGTTAATGAGCTATTGATTACATACCAATTTGACTCCACCATTCTCTACATTCTCTGTGTCCATCTCCATAATCTGTCTGGCCCCATTGCTTTTCTTACATCCACCTTTTATAGTAATTCCTTAATTTTCTGTTTTTGTACCACAATGTTTCTTAATCTATCCTGTGTCACTTGATTGCTTGGCCCAATGAACTCTCCTTCTTCATTAAATACTGATATAAAGCTCTCATTCATAAATTCACTCATTTAATCCATTGTTTTATACATCCTATCTCTCTTAACCCGTCCGCTGCGGACGACGACATGGTGTCGTTGGTAAAAAATTCCGAAGACTGTGGACGACACACGTTATGCGTCGGCAAATAAAAATATTCATAGAATATTCACAATGCGTTACCGAGCTCTCAAATTTTGACAGAGTCATCCCTGAAGACTGCCCGTGCTTTGTTTATGTCCATGACCTTGGACGAGGCTTATCTCATGTCAGTCATTTACAGTAATTCACAACACAATACTCATTTGTTTCACAACACACAAGACTCATTTCACTTATCTGTTTCACAGCACTCATGTCACTCATCTGTGACAACACATCACTTATCTACCTCACTATATACGCTATCGCTCATACTATTCTGAGAGAGAGAGAAAGAGTATTACTGTCATGTGGTCATTTATCTTATTGTTTTTTATTACTTTTGCATTCGCATATAATCATTACGAACATGCCTTGACAATTTGAGGTACAAAAACATTATATACATGCAATAGACAAAGTAAAATATAAATGGTGACCAATATGGCAACATAATCAGCTGGTATTTACCGCTCACCACAGTGGGCGTAGAAAATGCCTGGCTTAGACATGTTTTGGTTTATAGCGCAAAACTTTACATATACAACAGGTACTTAGAACCTATTTTTCTTTGGTTTTGGACCACAAGGATTCCATTTCCACAATAAAAAAAAATTGCTCAAACCCTCCGCACTGGCGGTATATGTTTTGAAAAATAGTGCCACAGCGGACGGGTTAATTAACTTAGTGATGGTCTCTCTGTTTTTCATTTTTCCATTTGTATATTTATAAAAAAAGCTTGGGTTTCTCTTCACATCTCTTCACTATATCCTTTTCAAAATTTTTCTCCTCTCTTCTTATCCTAATATATTCATTATGTGCCTCTTTATACTTCTTCCTTGTTTACTTCATTTCACTGCTTTCTTAATTTTTTCCAAGCCACATCCTTACACTTTTTAGCTTTTGCACATATAGCATTATACCATGTGTGTTTGCTCTCTTTTACTCTGTATTCAAGAACATATCTCTTTATTCCCTCATTATACTTGTCTAGGAATATTTCATATTTCTGTTGGAGTGTCTTGCCTTGCATAGTTTTCTCCCTATCAATACCAACAATGCAATTGCGTAATCCTTCAAAATTTGTTTTGGTGTGATTCAATCTTTTTTGTGTGTGTCCATTAGATTTCAAAATTTTGTGATCCTCTAATTCAATTTTTAAAACCACATGATGACTTTTATGCATTGAGCTATGATATTTGATAATTGGACAAGGCTCTGTTTTTTTTTTTCTGAATACCAAATCCAGTACAGATGGTTTTTCTTCCCCTCTATATCTTGTATATTCCTTCATCCATTGGTACAATGTGTTTACCACTGCAAGTTGTAACACTTTTTCCCCTAACGTCTAGCATGACTGTTTACATCCAATTCATCTCAATTTGAATGTTTGCAGTTTAAATCTCCCACAAGTAACACTTTTCTGTCCTTCCTTAACATATTGTCCAGGCAATTTAGCACTTCCATTTGTATTTCTTTGTGTACATCAAACCTCCATATATTAGTCTTCTGTGGGACATATGTTACTATGGTACTCTTCCTTTCCCTCCTGTTGGTCCTAATTGTTATGCTTTAAACCTCTGCCAGTCCATCTCCATACTGTACATCCTTAAAAAGATATTCTCTCGATCCATTATCAATACTTCTTCTCTTTCTTTTTCCCTTCTCTATCTCTCCTCCAAACATTTTATCTCTGTTCTTTAAAATTCAGTTAGACATCTTCACTTAACTTTATTTTTGTTATATACAGTATGTACCATGTGTGTTATATATATATATATATATATATATATATATATATATATATATATATATATATATATATATATATATATATTGTGAGGGACACTGCATTATTTCCCCTTTATTTAATCATATTATATGCGTATGTGTGACGTCACCCAGCGCGGGCCCCTCGGGCTGTTCTGTTGAGCAGACAACCCGCCTCCCTCTCCCTGTTTCTCGTTGTCTGGCGAGCGAGTCAGTACCAAGGTAGTCTTCAGCTGAGGTGGACACGGACTCTCGTCGGTCTGGCACAGGGTAGGGAGATTCGTGTTGCTGGACTTCTCTAGGTGCTCACTAGTCATCGGTCTGGGAGTTGTGCCCTCCTGTTTGAGTAGCTGGCTTGTTACTTGTAGACCGTGGCTGTAGAACAGCGGGTTGTTGTTCTGAGAGAAGCGTGGCAAGTTGGCTGCACTTCTCGGGCGTTCGTCCACTCGTGGTGGCGGCGCGGATAGACGCGTTAGGGTCTCGTCTTGATTGTTGTAGGTGGCTGTAGTCACCAGTGGGGTTTGGTGGGTGGCTGTGTGCTCCCATCATCTTTTGTATAGCTTCAGTAGTACACTGTATTGTAGTGGTTGTAGCCACACATGCTAGTGAAGGCTGAGAAGCTTCATGCTGTCGGCCAGTTTATACGTGGTTCTCGTCCGTCAGATTAGTCTGTGACGAGTATCTGGACCCCTTGTATGGCTGTTGTCACCCGTAGGGGGTGTCTGGGCTTGTGTGTACACCACCAGATATGCTGTACACATCATATGTTGTAGTAGTTTTAGCTAGGGGTGTCAGTCTGACAGGTGTTAGGAAGCACTTGTCGTAGTAATAGATAGTATAGTAATATACTGCGCGTGTTGTCCCAGTCTTTGATTTATCACAGTCTGTGGGCAAGGCGTGTGGAGAGGCATTAATACTTCATAGAGAAGTGGGTGGAATTGTCCTTGTGGGCGGTTTCTCTACGGGGTATTAAAGCCTCGCCCTGTTACACATAACATCTACCATTTATAAATTCTACTTGGTTGGGTATAGGAGGAGAAGGAGTTGCTAAGGAGATTCCCTTACAGTGCGGGAAGTTATACATTGTTGGCGACCTTTAAAGAACCTGAGGGTTACGGCTGCTGTGATTTATACTAGTGGGGACTCGGTGGAGTGTTGTATTCCCCACTGTACTGACCATAAGAAAGTTGGCGACCTCACCAGGATAACACTCTAGTAAGCTGTAGCAGTTAACCGCAGCCGTGACCGTAATAATATATATATATATATATATATATATATATATATATATATATATATATATATATATATATATATATATATATATATATATATATATATATATATATATATATATATATATATATATATATATATATATATATATATATATATATATATATATATATATATATATATATATATATATATATATATATATATATATATATATATATATATATATATATATATCGCGTCAACCCTTCAGCTATCGCGTTTTATTGCTATCACGCACCCATGAAAAGCTACTAAAATTTCATTATCGCGACCTCAGATGCCTGCTATCGCGCGCCCAGCCATGACATCATGGGATATCTGAGCGCTCATTGGCCAAAACCACCTTCCCGCCAAGATTGATTCGGCTATCGCGTTTTCGGCTATGGCGCGGCTATTTCGGCCCCAATTGGGCGCGATAGCTGAGGGTTAAGTGTATGTATATATATATATATATATATATATATATATATATATATATATATATATATATATATATATACCATGTTTTTTTCCATTATATAATCTTTCACCTCAATGCTTCCTAATATAAATCTATTTGTATTTATATTCATGACTTAATATTTCTCTTCCCCTTCCCAAAAATACCATTTCCTCAGCATCATGTCTAGCACTCTCCATTAGAATTTCTTCTTGTTCTCTGTCCTTCTCTTGTTTTTTTTTTTTCCTTAGCTTCACTTCTTAGTTTTCTCTCTTTTTCCCTCTCTTCCTGATTCATATCTCTCCTTATCCAAATATTGATATACAGTGGTACCTCGACATACGAATTTAATTCGTTCCATAACGACCATTGTATATCAAATAAATCGTATATTAAATCAATTTCTCCTATAGAAATTAATGGAAATAGAATTAATTCGTTCTTTACCACCCCAAAAAATTAACATGCTTTAAATACCAACTAAATATTGATTTAATATAAGATAAATACAATGTTTATTGTATACATGATATAAATGTACTATATTGCCCAAAATAACAACTTAATGCGCAAAACTTGGGACATGTCGATAGACGTTCATCACACAAGACTCGGGGCACATCGATAGACGTTTAGGCTTTTATGTCTATATTATGGTTATTTTCTTCTCGTTTTCTTTGCCTGTGAGCTGGCAACACTTATCAGGAGTAAACATATGCTATACGTCACTGTGTCACCAACTCTCACGATGGATGGTGGGAGCGACAGTGATTTCATGGTGTCCGATTCCGCCACCTTTCTTGCGTGCCTTACTTCTACACCTCAGATCTGTTGCCATGTTGCAGGGAGACAACTTTTGAATGAGAATGGTATCAGAACAGATGACAGGAGAGAGAGAGAGAGAGAGAGAGAGAGAGAGGATACAAGAGGTCCATTTTCTATCGCTCTAGCCAAGGCCGCTGAACCCGATCGGACACAATGCCATGTATACCGATGATACCACCTCATTCAACCTGTGATATTTTGGTAACCATAGCATCTAGAGACTTCTGGTTTTTTTGCATTGCAAAGAGGAAGAGTTGCTTGTGGGCAGAACACCATTTTTACTCACTGGTTTATTGAATTTCCAGGTGTAATCAGTGTGTGAATGCAGGCTATATTGTGTTTCTCTCCAAACTTTTACTCTTGGGACCCATGATCATGAGGTCTTGGGTTCACAAAACTTAAGAAAAAATATACACTGCTGAGGAGCACAGACACATACATGCACAAAGGATGAACAGCGATGCACAATGTGGGCTGAATGTTCAGGTAGACATGGGTAGCCGAGCGATTGCTGTGCCACCTACCGATGGCTGTTTGTATCTTAAAAATATCTTCGTATTTTGAGGCGTAAATTATATGAAATTTTTCGTTGTATATAAAAAAAATTGTATGTTGGGGCGTTCATATCTCGAGGTATTACCGTATTCTGCCTTACCAGCCACCTTTCGAGACCTTGCCAATATTTCTTCTACTCCTACTGGTGATATCATTTTAACTTTTAGTGGTCTTTTAGTCCCCTTACTATATTTACCAAGTATGTATATTTCCTCTATTTCTTTTTCAAGGCTGTTTTTCATCGTAGGCCATTGAGATAATTTGTTTTACCATCTCTTTCTCATCCTCCTGCTCTGGATTTTTTTTCTCCTAGTCCACATGTAACCATACACTTCTTTTTGTCTACCGTATCTCACTAACTCTTCCTTTTCTTTGATCACTTGTATAACTGTGTCCTCTGTTTTTTCTCTTATTTGTTGCTTCACTACTGCAAAATTAACTTTTTCTTCTTCTTGCTCTTTTTCCCAGACCTTTTTCCATTTTTGCAGTTTTGTTTCACTTATTCCTTTTGCTGTCCCCCTCATTAGTGATTATCTTTTCTTGTATTCCTTGTAATACTAGTTCATAATTCTGACATTTGCCCTTAAGGTTGTTGTTCTCCCCTTTTTATTTCATTCTGAGTTTCCTTCATCTCAGTGTTCATTTTAACCGTATTTTGTGTGATCAGCTGATTCTGCTTCTCAAATACCACAGTGATCATCTCACTCAGATATCTGATTTCATTTTCCACTGTGATGATCCATATTAGTTTTTTCTTCCTTGAATCCAGAAAATTCCCTGTCCCTGCAGAATCTTGCCAACTGACATAATCCTTGGCCTGCTGCCCATGTTTACATTGGCGACAGCTCCATTTTTATTTTCCCTTTCCATACTTTTTTCAGTCTTCCCACGAAAAATTTTAAAAATTTTAAACTATCATAGGAGACAGGATCACCTGCCTAGTCCTCTCTCCTGCAATACATCACCACACCTTTTAGGCTTGGTAGTCCTGCATATATAAAAAATGTTGTTTACACATCCACTCTGTACAGTGTCATGCTCGTGTATTAACCTAGTTGTATTTACCTAGTTTTATATTACAGCATTCGAGCGGGGCTCATAATGACCTCTCTCCATATCTACATTTATTCAACTTTTCCTTAAATTTGTACACACTTGTTGTTACAATCACTTCACTCAATCCATTCCAGATGTCCACCATCTTATGTGGAAAACTGAACTTCTTAATGCTCCTCAGACACTTACTTTTCATGATCTTGGAATGTCCTCTTGTTCATCTATATCCAATCTCCATCAGTGTTACCAGGTCTTGTTTATCTCTTTTTTTTTATATGGTTTGCTAACTTATACATTGTTATTAGAACTCCTCCTTCCTGTCTATCCCTCAAACAACTCTCCTGTCTATCCCTCAAAGTTGGTAATTCCATTTCCTTCAGTCTTTCTTCATAGGGAAGATCCTTTATTTCTGGGACAATCTTTGTAGCAGTCTTTTGGATTCTTTCTACTTTCTTGATGTCTTTCTGCCTGTATGGTGACCATACCACTGGTGCATGTTCTAGTCTAGGTCTCATAGTGGTTATGATCTTTTCATCATACTCTTATCCATGTAATTGAATGTCACCTTGATATTAGTTGGTGTCATGTATGTTGAAGCGAATAACCCATTTATATGTCTTTAGTAGTCAGGGTGTCTTGTATAATCACTCCCAAGTCTTTCACTTTACTCCTTTTCATTATAATCTATTCTATTTTATATTCCCATCTTAGGTCTTCTATTACTTTTACCCATTTTCATTACATGGCATTTCCTGATATTAGATTCTTATTTCCACTTTTGACTCCAATCCCAGATCTTGTCAATATCTTTCTGCAATTCCATACAGTCACTGATATTGCTTATTATTCTCAAAAGTTTTGTATCTGCAAACAAACTTATGTAGCTATTGAAACCCTCTTGTTTATCATTGATATATGCTCAGAACATAATTGGTGCCAGCACAGAACTCTGTGGTATGCCAATGGTAACTGTGCTCCAGCTTGATGGGGTGTCTCATATCATTGTCCTCATTTCCTTATCTGTTAAATAGTCTGTTATCCAATTTAAGATATTTCCCTTTATTCCTTTCATGTGTTCTATTTTCCACAGGAGTCTTCTATGTGGTACTCTGTCAAAAGGCTTCTTAATATCTAGATAAACCATGTCAATCCATCAATCTCTGCCTGGTACTTCATCTTTTAGTGTTGAATAAAAATTTGTTATGCATGATCTTCCTTTTCTGAAACCAAATTGGGAGTTATAAATTATTTAATTTCCCTTAAGATATTTCAACCATTTTTCTTTAAAAACAATTTCACACATCTTTCCCACAATAATAGTTAGTGACACAAGTCTGTAATGTAGGGGTTCAGTCTTTTTTTTCTTTGTGTATCAGAACTATATTTGCTCTTTTCCATTTTTTTGGTACCTTCCCTTCCATTAGAGAGCTGTTGATTGCATCCCAAATTGGTTCTACCAGTTGTTCTTAACATTCTCTCAGTGTTTATCCTGACATTCCATTTGGCCCCATTGTCTTTCTTACATCCACCTTTTCTAGTAATTCACTAATTTTCTGTTTTTCACCACAATATTTCTTAATCCTTCTTATTTTGCTTGGTTGCTTGGCTCTATGAACTCTCCCTCTTCATTAGAAACTGATTTAACTCTCTCATTCATAAGTTCACTGTTCTTGCTGCTGCTGCTGCATCATTGAAGAAAAGAGGATAGTTGTCTGAAAGATTGTGTCTAATTGATAGATGGAGGAATTGAGTTTTTGAGGTATTGAACACTACTGATATTTTTCTGCCCCAATTAGAAATTTGATAGAGATCAGACATTCTGTGGCATCCCTACATCATCAGTTTACTTCCTGAAGGGTTGGTCATCTCTTAAAAGACAGGGAAATGTGTAGGATGGTATCATCAGCATGGATTATAAGTAAAGGACAGACATAAGATATTCAATGTAGAAGGGGAGACAGATGAAGTGTCATCGAAGAAGAGAGGATAGTTTTCTGGAAGGTTGTGTCAAGTTGATGGATGAAGGAATTGAGTTATTGAAGCATTGAACACTGCCAAGTTTTTTCTGCCATAATCATGAATTTTTTGAAAAATCAGAAATCAGGTGTTCTATAGCATCTCAGCATGATCTGTTGCCTTTCTGTAGGATTAGTTATCTCTGAGAAGACATAAAAAAGTGTAGAATTGTATCATAAATGTAGCAGTAGATAGAACAAGAAATTTGGATTTAGAAGATTTTTAATGAATAGAAAGAGAGTAGGTGACAGGACTGAACCCTAAGGAATACTTATGTTAATAGATTTAGGCAAAGAACATTGGCTGTCTACCACAACAGTAATAATAAAAGAGTCATAAAAGAAACTTGAGATAAAGTTGCAAAGAGAAGAAAATCAAAAGCTTTTGATACATCTAAGGTAACATTAAAAGTGTCACCAAAATCTCTAAAGGAGGATGACAAGGACTCACTAAGGAGTTAAAAGACTGCCAGTAGAGCAACCTTGATGGAAGTCACACTAGCGATCTGATAGAAGACTGTGAAGTGATAGATATTTAAGTATCTTCCTTTTGAGGATAGATTCTGAGAAACTTTAGCTAAGCAAGAAATTAAAACTATAGAATGGTAATATGAGGGATTAGAATGGTCAGCCTTTTTAGGAACAGGCTGGAGGTAGGCAAACTTCCAGCAAGAAGGAAAGATAGAAGTCAGTAGACAGAGTTTAGAGTCTGACCAGGCAAAATGCAAGCTCAGAGGCACAGTTTCTGAGAACAACAGGAGGCACCCCATCAGGTCCATAAGCCTTCCAAGGGTTTAGGCCAGCTAGGGCTTGGAAAACATAATTACAAAAAATTAAATAGTTAGTGGGGAGAAGAGAGGGAGAAACAAGCCCAGAATTATCCAAGGTAGAGTTTTTAGCAAAGATTTGAAAGAAGAGTTCAGCCAGTGGTGCTATCAGGATGAAAGAAAGGTGAGAGAGATGAAAAAGTAAAGTTATTGGAGATGTTTTTGGTCAGATACCAGAAGTCTCTATAGAAGTTGGATCTCAAAAGATTTTGACATTTTCTATTGAAGGAGTTTTGGCAAGTTTGAGAACAGACTGTACAGGTGCACATATGTCTGCCTCGTAGTCAAATTTAGCATTGCTCTACCTTAAGAAGTTGCCTAAATACAAAGTCATTGGTTAATAGAGTTATTTTAAATTTTTTGACACACATTCTTCTTTCAGGGACCTCCAGGCCAGTAATGATTGTGGGAAATAAAGTAGACCTTCTTCCATCTGATGGGAAAAACCACCACCAGAAAGTGAAGGACTCCCTCATTGCCTCTATTGAAAAAACACCCCTAAGCCAAGCCTCTATCAAACATGTGGCTTTGGTCTCTGCCCACACAGGATATGGAATTGAAAGCCTGATCACAAAAATTCAGAAATATTGGAGCACTAAAGGTTTGCAAGATCATGATATGTAATTTACTTACATGCATGAACTTCTTTCTTAGATTATACAGTATTGCATTCTTTGTTTCCTTGTCTTTGATAAGTGAGTTTGGCACTTAGTCCTAAATTCTTACTATCCAGAGTTTGGCGCTACTTTGACAAGTTTCAGTTATGTCTACCTACTGTCAGTGTTATGCATGCAGCCTCAAGACTCCAGTGAGGTCTTACATATCTTTAGCACTGATAATGTCAAACCCACCCATGGGTACACTTTGTCCACCTGAAGGAGTGAGTCCATAGTTACCACTACACTTTGTCTCTCCTGTATTGTACTGAGCTCACCATCACTCATTTCTTCCTCGACGCATGCAAAATATTGGCAAAAGGCCAACATTCCACCATTAAGTCTACAGCTTTTGTGAAACTAAAATTATGAAAGAAATTCTGTGTTTTCATAATTTGTTTAGGTTTGGCTGTTGCAAGCAATGCTGCTTGGGATGTTGCCTCGTCTGTTTGATGCACTGGTCTTAAGTGATGCAGGACAAAAAGATAGTACAGAACATTTAAGACCCCAAAAGGGAAACCAGCAGCATAGGGTGGGTCAGGGTGGGCATGTAAAACCTCAGTGACTCAGTTTAAATGTTCATGAAATTACAGTCAAACTTCATACTTGGTAAATACTCATTTAATCTAACAATTTCACTTCACAAAATTTAAATTGACGTCACTGAGAAATCCAATGAGATCTTTAGAATGATTCCTCCAACCTTCAACGAGCTAAAACTAAAAAAACTCATTAGTCAATGGAAGAATTAAACACAAAGTTCCCTGAATGCTGAAGAGCATGTAGTCTAGTAGTACACCCAGTGCCAGACATAGGTAATGACATTTCATGTGTAGCAGTAACAAAAATAAAAAAGTAGGTAACAATGTTCTTGATGTCTAATAAATGTAACGTCCGGCCGTGTTGCCCAAAGAGCAACAACATTAAAACTGTAAGTTTCCAAGACAATTGAATATTTGACAAATTAGAGTCAGGTCCCATAGATTTTATATAAGTGAGTAAAACGTCAGGTTCCAAGGTTTGACAATGGGAAAGGGAAGGCCTCTCCTGGAAGACTGACTTCAGGAACCAAGCAACTAGTGGGTGCTGTCTTGCAAGCCTAGCATCAATCTGAGTCATTGTTGAAATTGCAGAACACATGGTATTCATAGAACTATAACTACGTCCTTTCCCATTCCTAAACTCTTGCAAGAGGTAGTCCAAGAGGAAAACTACAGGTGGCTGAAACAGATCAGTTTCCCTGCTGAGGCAAAAAAGACACCCATCTGCTGATATATGACCCATATTGTAATAAAGTTCCCTTCCTCCATGATCCAAGAAGAAATTGGGCAGCTTCAGGCAAAAGTCCTCGGTTTTCATAGGATCTCCTGATAATAGCATTGCAGCCAGTATCAGCTTGTGAGCCCATGGATGTGTGCAAGAGGGGTCTTGTGGCAGAGTCAAGCAGTGTCGAGAAACGAGAAAGGGGAGGTCAAGCCAGTAGGCAGCGAGCCATCGGAAACCATGCCTGAGTCGGCCACAGTGGTAGAACTGCAAGAAAGGTGGCCTGGGATTCCGGTAGTTTCTTCAGGACCCTGCAAATCAAGCTGAAGGGAGGAAAAGCATATAAACTCTTGTTGGACAGTCAAGGGTGAAGGCATTAATATATACTGCAGCAGGGTCTGACTTCCAAGATGCATGTGGCCACTTGAAGAAGCCAAGTACGCAAGTAAGTCAATTTCTGGTGTAAAAAAAGACCTGACGTAGTTTCCTGAAGAGATGGGACTGCAACATCCATTTGGTATCTGCATTATGCACTCTAGATTTTCTATCAGCCTCAACATTATGAAGTCCCTTGACATACTCTGCCGATAAAGTAATACCTTATGACTCTGCCCAAGAAAAAATCTTGCCTATTAAGGTATTAAGATTAACTTTAGTGCTTTTGCAATAGTTCACGCAAGCAACAGCAGTGGAGTTGCCAGAGCAAAGGCGAATATGCCTGTTTCTACAATCCTTACAAAGGGAACTTATGACAATTAATATGGTATAATTCTTTATGAGTCCAGTGGCTCCCTGTCTTAGAATGTTCAACAGACACACCCCAGCCTGTCAGGCAAGCATCGGAATACAACTCAAAGTGAGGAGGGGAAAGATACAGAGACCTGGTCTGAAAATCAATGTTGTTAACCCACCAACTGATGAGATCTAATGAATGTAAGTCCAAAGTAACCTTAGAAAAGTACAGGCAACCCCTGCTTAATGAATGTTCACACAACAAAATTTTGCTACAATGAACGTTTCCTTTTACTACCATCTGCTCGTTTAACAAACACCAAACTCGCTTTAACGAAATTTTATCCAGGTAATTTTTTCCAAGTTTGAAAGCCCCGCTGTATCACGCAAGCTGACAGGCCTTTGAATACACCAGCGCCTCTCGTGGACAAACTGCGCACCATTGACTGCTCTACCCTTCCCCGCTCTTAGTTC
Organism: Portunus trituberculatus; assembly: GCF_017591435.1. Classification (NCBI taxonomy): domain Eukaryota; kingdom Metazoa; phylum Arthropoda; class Malacostraca; order Decapoda; family Portunidae; genus Portunus; species Portunus trituberculatus. The sequence continues at coordinate 6,651,284 of NC_059293.1, forward strand.
AAAACAAAAATATGGTCCAGCACCGGCTCATCATCTCATGCTCAACATGCCACCAAAACGCCCTGCAACCAGCCCTGCAATGTCTCCTAGCGTTGCTAAGAAGAAAAGGAAGTCTCTTACTCTCAAAGTGAAGGTGGATATTATTCACAGACACGAGAGAGGCCAGAAAACTAATAGTATTGCTCGCCACCATGGCTTGACTCCATCTACTGTCTCTACTATTTTCAAGTCAGCAGACCCTATTAAGAAGGCTGGTGAGACCGTATCTTCCTTGCAAGCTAAAAGAACCACCTGAACTCGTGACTGTACAATGGATAAAATGGAAAGCCTTGTGAAAATGTAGTACATAAGTTTTGTATGTGATACAATGATGCACCCTTTGTTTACATTCCACAGGTTGCTGGTTAGTGTCTTTCCCGTTTCACTCTCCCTCCCTTCATAAATTTAAGATCATCAACATTATAAAGTTACGTACATACATACATTAGTGTACATTTTAATGACTTAGTCTTAAATTAAACTGCTTAAATGTTTAACTTTATAATTTTTATTTTCATTAACCCCTTCGCGCCGGATGTTAAAAAAGCCTGCCTGTATGATATACGGGTGGTAGTGCCACGCCGAGCTGGAAACTCGTGCAAGCTTGTCATACTTGTCGTCTTTGTGTATTATGCTGCTATTTTTTAGTCACTATATCACCTTCGAAGAGGAAAGTGGACGCTTCTCTCTTTGGAGAAAAAGAGAGAGAGAGAGAGAGATTAGAAAATTTGTTGTTTTTGTATTTGTGTGTGTGTTTACCTAATTGTTTTTACCTAATTGTAACATACGGGAAAAGAGCTATGCTCGTACTGTCCCGTCTCCATATCTACTAATGTCCAGCTTTTTCTTAAAATCATGAATATTCCTTGCGTTGACCACTTCCACGTCTAAACTATTCCATGCTTCCACCCTTCTATGAGGAAGCTATATTTTTCACATCTCCTATAAGTGGCCATTTTAGTTTTTCCCATGCCCTCTCGACATTCTTTCATTCCACATACACAGATCTTCCCTATCCATTTTTCCATGCCAATCATCACTCTGTATATTGCTATCAGGTCTCCCCTTTCTCTTCTGTTTTCCAGGGTCGGAAGTTGCATTCTGTTCAGTCTGTCTTCATAAGTCAAATCTCTTAAGTCAGGCACCATTTTGTTGCAGCCCTCTGTACTTTCTCTAGTTTCCTTATGTGTTTCTTTAAGTTCGAGCCCACTGTATTGTTGCATATTCAAGCCTCGGTCTTATCATTGCAGTAATTATTTTCTTCATCATTTCTTCATCTAAATATACGAACGCCACTCTTATGTTCCTCAATAAGTTCAATACTTCTCCAATTATTTTGTTTATATGTCTCTCTGGCGATAGGTCATTGGTAATTGTCACCCCAAGGTCTTTTTCTTCATGACTGGTTTTATGTCTTCATTTCCTATCTTGTACATACTCCTGATTCTTCTTTCACTCTTGCCAAACTCTATTTTCTTGCATTTTGTCGTGTTGAACTCCATTTGCCATGTACAGCTCCATTTCCATATTCTGTCCAAGTCTTCCTGGAGTAGTTCGCAATCTTTGTCACATCTCACTTTTCTTAACAATTTTGCATCGTCTGCAAATAGGCTCACATAACTGGACACCCCATCCACCATGTCATTTATGTAGACCCATAAACATTACTGGTGCCAACACTGATCCCTGTGGAACTCCACTCTCCACCAAGCCCCATTCTGATGGTCTGTCCTTAATTATTGTTCTCATTTCTCTTCCTACCAAAAGTCTTCCATCCATTTTAGTAAACTGCCATGCACTCCTCCTACCATTTCAAGTTTCCAGATCAGTCTCCGGTGTGGTACCTTATCAAAGGCCTTTTTTAAATCCAGATATATTCCATCAGCCCAACCATCTCTTTCCTGTATTACATCTATCACCCTCGAATAGTAACATATCAGGTTTGTCGTGCATGAACGCCCTTTTCTAAAACCAAATTGACACTCACAAAGTATGTCATTTTTCTCCAAGAAGTCTGTCCATCTATTCTTCACCACCCTCTCACACATCTTAGCTACCACACTTGTAAGTGACACTGGTCTATAGTTCAATGGGTCTCTCTTGTTACCTGATTTATAGATTGGGACAATGTTAGCTCTTTTCCAGTCTTGGGGCACTACACCTTCCCTTAATGAGGCATCAATTACTTCACAAACTTTTTCTGCCAGTTGCTCCTGCATTCTCTTAAAATCCATCCTGATACCCCATCAGGTCCCACAGCTTTTCTCACTTCTAAACTCCCCATCATATTCTTGATCTCCTCCACAGTTACTTGAAACTCCTTCATAATCCCTTTCTGTTCCATTACCAGTGGTTTGTCAAAAGCAGTCTCCTTTGTGAATACCTTCCGAAAGCATCCATTCATAGCCTCTGCCATTTCCTGGGATCCTCACTGCATACTCCATTTACTTCTAAACTTTCAATACTTTCTCTATTTTTGATGTTGTTGTTCACATGTCTGTAAAAAGCCTTGGTTGGTCTTTACATTTATCAATTATATCCTTTTCTTGTTTCTTTCTTTCTTCTCTTCTAATCAACACATATTCATTTCTTGCTCTTTTGTAACTTTCCCACTGCTTAATCCGTCTTTTCCTTCTCCACCTCTTCCATGCATCCTCTTTTCTTGTTCTAGCCTTTTCACATCTATCGTTAAACCAGTCCTGCTTTCCAACTTCTCTATGTTGTCTTATTGGTACAAATTTTTCTCACCTTCTTTGTATATTTTTATAAATTCCTTCCACTTTTCATTTGCTCCTTAGCACTCTTGAATTTCATCCAATTTGTCTCTTGAAAGAATTTCTTTAGGTTTCCAAAATCTGTCTTGGCATAATTCCATCTTCCCACTTTATATTCTTCATTTCTTCTAGATTTCTCTTCATCTATCACCTTGAACTCCAAAACTGCATGATCACTCTTTGCTAAAGGGCACTCCACCCTCATCTCCTCAATGACCATTGGCTCTGTACTAAAGACCAAGTCCAGTCTTGACGATGCTCCCTCTCCTCCAAACCTAGTATCTTCTTTGACCCACTGAGTTAACACATTTTCCATTGCCAGTGTCAATAGTGTATTTCCCCATGTTGTCTCTGATCCTTCCATTGACCAGTCCTCCCAACACACCTCTTTACAATTAAAATCTCCCATCATTATAGTTCGTTCACAGCCACCCAACATTTCTTCCAGACATGTTCCTGTATCACTTATCATTTCTTCATATTCCTGTACTGACCATGCATTTGTCTTAGGTGGTACGTACACCACTATGTAGTGCCTCTTTTTCCTTCATTAGTTTCTGCTCTGATCTTTAGCACTTCTGCCTTTCCCATACCTTCTTTCACTTGATCCACCTTTATATCTTTTTAACCAGCAACATCACTCCTCCTCCCATCTTACCTACTCTATTTCTTTTCCAAACATTATATTTCCTTCTCCAACCATCATCAGGTCTTCTCCCTCTCTCAGTTTTGTTTCAGTAAGACCCACAATATCTGGGTTCTTGTCCCTCAAGTAATCGTTGAGTTCTAAAATCCCCGATATCACTCCATTTATGTTGGAATACATTACATTCCGCTCATACGTAAGTTTCTTTAGTCCTTTCTTGCTGTACTTTTCTGGGTTATGAACCACTTCCTCAGTCTCATATCCAAGATTCTGTGTGTGTGTGTGTGTGTGTGTGTGTGTGTGTGTGTGTGTGTGTGTGTGTGTGTGTGTGTGTATTTACCTAATTGTATTTACCTAATTGTAACATACGGGAAAAGAGCTATGCTCGTGTTGTCCCGTCTCCATATCTACTAATGTCCAGCTTTTTCTTAAAATCATGAATATTCCTTGCGTTGACCACTTCCACGTCTAAACTATTCCATGCTTCCACCCTTCTATGAGGAAGCTATATTTTTCACATCTCTCCTATAAGTGGCCATTTTAGTTTTTCCCATGCCCTCTCGACATTCTTTCATTCCACATACACAGATCTTCCCTATCCATTTTTTCCATGCCAATCATCACTCTGTATATTGCTATCAGGTCTCCCTTTCTCTTCTGTTTTCCAGGGTCGGAAGTTGCATTCTGTTCAGTCTGTCTTCATAAGTCAAATCTCTTAAGTCAGGCACCATTTTTGTTGCAGCCCTCTGTACTTTCTCTAGTTTCCTTATGTGTTTCTTTAAGTTCGGAGCCCACTGTATTGTTGCATATTCAAGCCTTGGTCTTATCATTGCAGTAATTATTTTCTTCATCATTTCTTCATCTAAATATCTGACGCCACTCTTATGTTCCTCAATAAGTTCAATACTTCTCCAATTATTTTGTTTATATGTCTCTCTGGCGATAGGTCATTGGTAATTGTCACCCCAAGGTCTTTTCTTCATGACTGGTTTTATGTCTTCGTTTCCTATCTTGTACATACTCCTGATTCTTCTTTCACTCTTGCCAAACTCTAATTTCTTGCATTTTGTCGTGTTGAACTCCATTTGCCATGTACAGCTCCATTTCCATATTCTGTCCAAGTCTTCCTGGAGTAGTTCGCAATCTTTGTCACATCTCACTTTTTTTAACAATTTTGCATCGTCTGCAAATAGGCTCACATAACTAGACACCCCATCCACCATGTCATTTATGTAGACCGCGAACATTACGGGTGCCAACACTGATCCCTGTGGAACTCCACTCTCCACCAAGCCCCATTCTGATGGTCTGTCCTTAATTATTGTTCTCATTTCTCTTCCTACCAAAAGTCTTCCATCCATTTTAGTAAACTGCCATGCACTCCTCCTACCATTTCAAGTTTTCAGATCAGTCTCGTGTGGTACCTTATCAAAGGCCTTTTTTAAATCCAGATATATTCCATCAGCCCAACCATCTCTTTCCTGTATTACATCTATCACCCTCGAATAGTAACATATCAGGTTTGTCGTGCATGAACGCCCTTTTCTAAAACCAAATTGACACTCACAAAGTATGTCATTTTTCTCCAAGAAGTCTGTCCATCTATTCTTCACCACCCTCTCACACATCTTTGCTACCACACTTGTAAGTGACACTGGTCTATAGTTCAATGGTGTGTATGAGTGTGTGTGTGTGTGTGTGTGTGTGTGTGTGTGTGTGTTTTCACGAATGTTACAAGGCATGTAACTTATCTTTCGAGAGGAAGAGGGGGAGGGAGGGAAGGGAGATGGGGAGGGAGGAAAGGGAGATGGGAGGAGGAATGAGAGAGAGAGAGAGAGAGATTGAGAGAGATGGGAACAGTCTATGCCATTGGGTAATTTTAGACACAAGGCGGGACGCATGTAGCTTATCTTTAGTGATTGGTGGAGACAAGGATGGTGGGAGGAGCACTAGGATTTCAAGGACAGCATATGGCGTGTGTAGTTGGTATCCAACACACTATACGGGACAACTGAACTGAAGAAAGCTCAGAAAAGAAATATGATGCCTACGTAGGCGTCACTGTATATGCTACTGGGGGCTTCATGACGCCTACATAGGCATCACCGTATTGAAGGGGTTAAACTTTTTACTGTGCTATGATGCACTCTCGCTTTGTTTACTCTCAATGGAAGTTCAAGTCAGGGGTCAAACTTGTTATAATTGGTTCACTTAATGAAAGTTCTGTCACAGACACCTGTTTTTCATACAAAATATAGCAGTTCCACTGCTCCACATACCTTTTTCGCCGAGAAACCGCCCGCTTTAGCGCTACGCCTGATAGCGCGGTGCTCATTGCTGCCGCCAGCACACTGTGTGGACAACCAGTCAGTTATTTCTCGGCGCGCAGAGCGAGTAGACCTGTATTTCCACCGCGGCTTCCTTTCTTCCTCGCCTTTTTTTCGCCTTCTTTTCTCCTCCTGTTTCTATGGAGGAAGATTCTAGTGATGTTCCTGTATCTCCGGGGCTGTCTGTTCCAGTCCTGGAGGGTGTTTTGGCCAGCCATATGGACGCCCCTGCCGGTCCTTCTGCAGTGTTTACGTCTCCTTCACCACAACCCACGAGGCAGATTTGCTCTAGGCCTGACTGTACCAGGGTCTTAGGTAGTGTCCTCCACGATCCTCATTCGGTCTGTATCAAGTGCAGGGAGTTCTGCAGCTTAGGTAAGAGGTGTGATGAGTGTTCTGGCTGGAGCAAGGATAAGATTCTTACCGCCTACAAGTATCAATGCGGGTTGAGGCGCAAGCTAAACATAAAGGGTAAGTCTAAAGGCTCTCTTACCCGGTTTGGTATCAGCAGTGACATGAGCCATATGTCTGGGGATTCTAGCTCTCAGGTCTCCTCTGCTGTTTCTGTTGGAGGTGTTGCCCTTCAGGCAGGCAGTGTAATTTTTCAGGTTGAGCTCACTGCTGATGATTCAGCTTCTCAGCAGGGGTCTAAGCCTCCAGTCTCTATAGATCTTTCCCTGTTTTTGGTATCCTGGCAGGAGCAACTCCTTGCTTCTGTTGACAGCCTGGTGTCTTCACAGTTGGGAGAGTTACATAACCCTGTGTCTTCCCTGGCTACTGACCCACCTCTTTCAGCTCTCCCCTCTTCCTCGGACAGAGACCTGATGAAGTTCAGTGTCCTGCCCCCCCAGAGTCCTGACGCAAAAAGATGTGTGCAGTCACATCAAGTCAGGGGGCCAGGGGGGGCCGTCCAGGGGCTTGAGGTGGCTTCCAAGCGTTCTCATCCTCCTGAGGATGACGCTAGAAGGATCAAGAAGTCCCGCCCCACCTCAGTGGTGACCGGTGCCCTGGCTCCTTCCCAGGCCCGGTCAGTGGGGGGGGACAGGGAGAGGGTGGATCAGTGCACTGCTCCTGGGCCCTCCCCCAAGGCCCAGGGTAAGGGCCCAGGCAAGGGTGATGCTCTGCCCCTTCACCTACCAGGTGGCTTGCCCATGCCCTTTCCACGGGCTGCCACCTATGTCGTTTCGGCCGCTAGGGGCTCAGAGTCAGCCAACCCCCCTTACGTCCTACCAAACCCACTGTCTTACGCCAGAGAGACGCCAGGACCTCCCCTCCCCTCGAGGTGTGCGCTTCCCCTCTGAGGCTGGCGTCTTCGCTCCTGGAGGCACCCCCTGGACTGCCCGTCTCCGGGGTAGTGACCTTCTCCTCATGGATAGCACTGATAGACAGGTACTCCATGGTTCCCCCCGGCCTTCTTGTTCGGGGTGGCAGGGCCCGGCTTCCTTGTCTCCAGGACCTGCCCTGTCCCTCCACATCCCCGGGGGGCTGGAGGAGGATGAGACCCAGTCCCCATCAGCCTCCATGTACCATCGCATGATGGATTACATCAATTCAGTGTTTGAGGACGCAAGGGGCCAAAGGCTCGAGCAAGAGGGTCCTCTCACGCCCGGAGCTGGTGCACCTGAGTCACAGGGAGGGCCGATTCTCCTCGCTAGGGCTCAACCCCTCCAGTTCTTCAGGGAGCAAGCCAACAATGCTTACCTGAAGGCCAATGACAGGAAGCCGGCTTCTCTTGGTTATCCTTCAGGCAGGTTTGCCAGTATGTACACAGTATTGGACCAAGAAGGCTCAGGGAAGGCTACTGCCGTTAACCAGGACTTGCACCATGCCTTGAACTCGGGCTCCCGTGAGCCGAGGGTTATCCGTGACCAGCAGGAGGTCGGCCAGGTTGGAGGAAGTGGTTGGTCGTTCTCTGGACGCACTCAACTACTCTTTTTGGTGCTTAGTTGCCCTTCACCTACTGACGGTACCACATCTCCCCTCACACCTGTTGGATTTAGAGGGACAGCTCTTTAAGGCTGTCCGTATGGCCTTGAATGACATCTGCCGTGATTCTACTTACGTCAATGCCAATCTTCGGGCCTGGAGAAGGGAGTCCTACATTGCCCACCTCAGACCCACCTTCTCTCAGGTGGAGAAGGGCATCCTTAGACGGTCCCCCATCTTTTCTCCTCTTTGATGAGGCCAAGCTGCAGGAGGCATTCCAGTCTTCCAAGAGTAATGGTGCCATGACTCTCCATGAGACTGCTCTCAGGGCCCTGGCTCGTCCATGTCTGGCCACCAGTACTCCCTTGGCGGAGCGCGGTTCTCATCTTCCTGTCCCCTCAGCCTCGAGGCCTCCAGCTGCTCCTCCCCGGCGAACACAAGTTTGCCCTCGTCCTGGGAATCCTTGGGGTGGATCTTCCGGACTGCTCTCTGCCCGCCCTAGTGGGCAGTCAGGAGGATGGAGGGGTAAGCCCTTTCGGAAATGACAGTCTTTCTCACCATGGGGTGGTGGGGGGCTGTCTGGTCCTTTGCTGGGAAGGTTGGCTCAAGATCGGGGCAGAGGAGTGGGTCCTCAGCGTTCTGCGGGAAGGCTACGAGATCCCCTTCTCTTCCCCTCCACCCCTGACCACTCTCTTCGAGGATCGCAGGGGTTATGCCCCAGGGTCGCCCAAGGGTCTTGCCCTCGAGATGGAGCTCCAGCGTCTCTGGACAAAAGGGGCTATAGAGGAAGCGCCTCCCTCCCCAGGTTTCTACAGCCATGTGTTTGTCGTTCCAAAGGCCACAGGCGGGTTCCGCCTCATCATCGACCTCTCCCTCCTCAACACGTACGTCGTCACCACCAAATTCAAGATGGAGACTGTCCGGATGGTAATGTCGGCCATCTGACAGGACGACTGGATGGTGTCACTGGACCTTCAGGACGCATATCTTCAGGTGCCCATTCATCCCCACAGCCGTCAGTTCCTGCGCTTTGTGTGGGAGGGGTACCACTTTCAGTTTTGAGTTCTCTGCTTCGGTCTCTCCACTGCTCCGCAGGTTTTCACTCGTCTGATGGCTCCTGTCTCGGCGGAGTTCCATTGTCGGGGCTTCCGCATCCTTCGCTACCTCGACGACTGGTTGGTACTGGCCTCTTCAGCGGTAGAAGCTCGACACGCCACAGCTTGTCTGCTCAGGCTCTGCTTGGACCTGGGCATCCGAGTAAATTGGGAGAAGTCATCCCTCCTCGGGATGGTGATTCACTCCCCTCTTTTGAGGGTTTTCCCGACCCAGGGGAGGATACGAGGCCTCCAAGATTTACTCCTCTCCTTCCTCAGTTGCCCGTCCCCCCAGCGGAGCACTGGTTGAGACTTCTGGGGCACATGTCTTCCCTCATACATCTAGTGCCGGGATCCAGGAGGCGGACGCGTCTCCTGCAGATCCAACTGAACCAGCAATGGGACAGGTGGTCGATGCTGACGACCATCTGGTCAGCTGGGACAGTGCTTCACGTCAGGACTTGGAAGGGTGGCTGAAGGAAGAGAACTTGGGGCAGGGTCAGCCTCTTCAGGTTGCCATTCTGGACCACCTTCTCTACACGGATGCCTCTACAGTCGGCTGGGGTGCGTCGCTCCTCCAGGCTTCTGTGAGTGGCCTGTGGAACATCCAGGAACAGACGCTCCACGTGAACGTTTTAGAACTCCGTGCGATCCGCCTCGGCCTCCAGCACTTCACGGAGGTGGTGAGGGGCTCAGTTGTCGCTGTCTTCTCGGACAACACCACGGCCCTCGCCACCTGCACAGGAGGGGATACTCACTCTATCCTTCTCAACCTCGAGGCACGCCAGGTCCTCGACTGGGCAGAAGCGCACGCAGTGTCGATCTTGCCCCAGTTTGTGAGGGGCTCAGTCAATGTGGTGGCCGACTGCCTCAGCCGCTGACACCAATCCCTGTCCACAGAGTGTACCTTACATATGGATGTTTGTCACCTGCTGTGGCGGGTCTGGGGCTACCCGACAGTTGACCTGTTCGCCACTGCCTCACCACCGGATTCCGAACTTTGTGTCCCCCTTTCAGGATCCGGCGGCCATCGCCACAGACGCCTTCCTCTACAATTGGGACAACCAGGATCTGTATGCCTTTCCACCCTTCCCCCTCATCAGGAGAGTTCTCAACAAGCTCAGGGCTTCCTGGAACACCCGTCTCATCGTCATAGCCCCTTACTGGCCTCAGAAAGAATGGTTTCCCTGGGTCCAATTGTTGCAGCCGGTCACATTGTGGGCTGACAACTACCACAAGGTCCTCCTTGCTCTGGGGTAATGCTTCAGCTCCCTCAGGTGAATACTCCAGTGCTCCCTTACACTGCTCGTCTTAGTTGATTGGGTCAGTAGCCGGGGTTCTCTCCTCTGCGTCAGGGTGTTGAGCACACTCCTGGAACACTCATCCCCTGACCCCTAAGGCCTGCTCCCTTTTAGACACACAGGTTAGGAGGACCTCCCAAACCCTCAGCCGAGCCCGCTGGCACCCCTATGCTGCCCGGCCTCAGCCAAGAGGTTAGTGTCTACATATGAACAGTTTGTTTTCACCCTCTACGCCTGGCACTTTCTTCTGACTCCCGCCTCCTTCAGTGTTGGAGTCTGCTATATTTTGTATGAAAAACAGATGTCTGTGACAGAAATCTAATTTTTAATACTAAAATTAATTTCTTCATTTACCTGTTTTTCATACGAAACTTCACTGCCCTCCCTTCCTCCCCCAGTCAGGTTCTCTCCCTTGAGAAATAACTGACTGGTTGTCCACGCAGTGTGCTGGCGGCAGCAATGAGCACTGCGCTGCCAGGCGTAGCACTAAAGCGGGCGGTTTCTCGGCGAAAAAGGTATGTGGAGCAGTGGAACTGCTATATTTTGTATGAAAAACAGGTAAGTGAAGAAATTAGTTTTAGTATTAAAAATTAAATTTTGCACAGTGAAGGGTTTTTTTTAGGAACATAAGCCATTCGTTAAGCGGGGCTTGCCTGTAATTACCAAAGTTGAGCGCCAGGTCCCTGCTCTGAATTATCTCAAGATACTTGTACCTGTGGGAGGCAAGTTCCACTGCAGATTTGGTGCCAACGGTCAAACCAATGAAAGAAGCCAAGTCATGTAATGTTTATGAGGGGCTAGTGTGGTAGACATGTCAACTGAATTGAACACAACCCCAAGAAATTCCACTCTTGGGTAGGTCCCAGGGACAACTTTAGAATATTAACTGTGAGCCCAACACAATCAAAGGCAAGGCAAAGCCTAAATAGTGGTGTAGCTCCTTGCTAAAAGCTGCAGTAAAAATACAATCATCAATATAACACACCACAGTAATACCAAGTTTATGTAAGTGAGAAAGAACTAGTTTTTATTTAATAGACTGGTAAAAATCCCAGGTGCAGATGTTAAACCATGTGGCAGACAGGTAAATTGGAAAGGTTGATTCCTCCAAAAAAATCCAACCCATTTCCTATCTTTTGGCCTCACATAAACTGAAAAATATAGGATTTTTTAAGTAAAATCCATTTTTATCTACATACTTACCCATAATTATTAATTATTGTTTAAACCCCCCATCCCACAGCAAAGTTACATAATGTCCATTAGCTCGCAAGAGAACAACGAAATAAAAGAACTTGAGTTCCCCTTTCCGTTCTCTAAGATAAGGTGCACGGACCGTTTTCTATAACCTTTCGGTATCAGCCAGCCTTTCCCCACAATTCATACGCTTCTACTCTAAAAAGGTCATAGAGGGGAGGGAGGAAGGCAACATGAATTATAATTAATAATTATGGGTAAGTATGTAGATAAAAATGGATTTTACTTAAAAAATCCTATTTGTTACTACACATACTATTACCCATAATTATCAATTATTGCTTGAAGACTGATTCCCAAGTATAGGAGGTGAGGATGACCATTCCTTTAACCAATCTGAAAAGATTCGAAAAAACAAAAACAGAACCACACTTGTGCATACTTACAATGAAGAAGTCAAGTCCTGGGAAGTGTAGCACTGGCATCCATGTCCAAGGGGAAGTAACAGGGAAAAGAAGCAGTCCATCCAACATCCCACCAGGAAGGTCAACTAACTCAAAGCCTCCCATATTAAAGTACATAGAAATTATGTAGCCTGAACCCAATCAATCTTAGTCAATAACCCTGAGAGCCGACACAAAAGGGCCCAAAGAAAAGGTATCTAGATATCTATGAGTTATATCCCGAAGATAAAAAGAAGCAAATGTAGAACTACATTTCCAGGTCCCTGCTCGGAGGATGGTCAGAATACTTCTAATTTTCTCAAATACCATATTTTATGGCTTACAAGACACACTTTTTTTCTTAAAAAATACCCTGAAAAATACTAGTGCGTCTTCTAAGATAAATGTTGTATTGTAACGTAGCATCCAACCTCAAGTGAGCTTGGACACTTGACAGGTAGCGACCTGGATTTGTATGTTGAGTCATCACATTATGATGTTAGCTTAAGTACCATTTAATTTAGCCTTTTATATTATGTAAACTCAGTACTTAGGTGTTACAAGTATTTACAATACCATAATCCTTCCTGCAGCCTACTCAGTGTGTGGAGAAAATGGGCCGCTCCCTCGTCTCATTGTAACACACACATACATGCACACGAACGCACACACATCATGCCGGGTGCCTTTATACCTTTATTAATAGAACATCCAAGTGGCTTACTCATTCAAGCAAGAGTCAAAACTCCACTTGCGAATTGTATTCACATTGATAAATCCTATGAAGCACGACTGCAAAATAAAATAAATACAAACTGCAGCACTGACGCGTTCGGTTTCGGCGATCGGACAAGTGATTCCGTAATGTAAATAACAGGTCCAAAACATGCCGTCGCCCGCCACTAAAACAAGAAGAGATGGACTGTTTCACTGTATATATGTATTTACCTATGGTGTTTTTATTTACATAGTTTTAAATTTGTGGTTAGTGCTTCAGCAAATTTGTAATGAGTGGTGAAACAATAGTGTCTTGCAGACTCCTTGCTTCTGATGTTTTTGTGTTCAGTGATCGGGTATATGGTGAATGTGCTCTTGTATGAGAATTACTTTTTTTTTCTTAGAAGTTTCTTTCAAATATTATGGTGCGTCTTCCAAGATGCAGCGTCTTGCAAGCTGTAAAATACGGTAGGGCACTTGTAGCCACTGCCCTAACCTCATGTGCATTGATTTTCATCGAGCCTGTCTTCCTCTGAAACAGCCTGATGCGTGCGTTAGATAACCTGACATATCCAAAAAGAAATTGTGTTTGGATGTACCACCCGTCGAAGTTCGGAAACCGTCACAAACAAGCGTGAGCACCTAGGACGACAGTCCCTGGTCCTCCGCAGGTACTCCCGGTCAGTCTAAACTGGGCATAAAAGCCGGTCACTCTCAGAATCCCCAACAGACCTAGCCAAGGCCGGAATAGAAAATTCTGACTGAGAATCATCACCTGGAACTTGATTCTTAGCCAGAAAGTCTGAGGCTAAAGAGAAAGTCATCGAAGACCAACCCCAAGAGTGACGAACCTCAGCTGAAAGTCCATTGAGTTCGCTAACCCGACGAGCAGAAGCCAAAGCTAAGAGAAATTAAGCTTTCAGTGTTACGTCCTGCAATGAAGCTAAACGAAGGGGCTCATAGGGAGCCTTCGTTAAAGAATTCAAAACTAAAGATAAATCCCACGCAGGAATGCGTGGTGAGCAGGGAGAAGCCAACTTGGCAAATCCCTGAAACAGATCTAACAAATCCATATTTAGAGAGATATCCAGGCTTGCCTGTCGGAATATGGGGGCCAGAGCAGAGCGGTAACCCCTAATAGACGGTAAGGATAAATGCTTTGTGCCCCAAAGGAAAAGAAAAAAGTTCGCCAAGTCTATCACAGAGGCCGAGAGGATGACAGCCCCTCGACTCACACCAATGACAGTAGATGGCCCACTTCGCCTGGTACACCCTGGCCGAAGACTGTCTGACTGGCAAGGCCATGATCCCTGCAGCTTCTAGCGAAAAGCCTCTCTATCGGAAGAGACGCTGGAGAGTCTCCACGGGTGAAGATGAAGTGTTGCTGGAGATTTGTGAAAAAGGTGTCGATGAGGCTGACATAACAGCGAGTCCCACTGAGACAACACTCTTGGGTGATCTACTAATAGACTCAGCAGCAGAGGGAACCAGTCTGCCTGAGGCCACTGAGGGGCAATTAGAGACACGCGGACTTCCGAGGTCTCTCTGATCCGAACCAGAACCCGCTGAATCAGGGAGAAGGTGGGAAAGGCGTACAGATCTAAGCTCTCCCAGGGGAAGGCAAACGCGTCCTGTTTCCAAGCGTTCGGGTCCGGAAGTGGAGACACATACAGTGGCAGCTGGTGATTTAAAGCCGTAGCAAACAGGTCCACTTGAGGTGCACCCCACGCCTGGAAGACCCATTTGCACACGACTGGGTGTAGGGTCCACCAGGGGCCGTACTTATAAAACTCCACAAAGATGCCGTCTTAGTTAGGAAAAGTACTTAACCTACGAGACTTAAGCGCTAAGAATCTTTCCTAGCAGGATGCTTTGTTAAGTAACCGTCTTTAGGCGCTTACATCGCTAACCGCTAACATGAGCAGACGTTATGTAATGTTTTTTGAGGAATTTCGCAAGAAACGGGTGAAAATACGTAAAAATTATATTCTAAATAAAAAAATATTTATTTAGTTAGTTTTCAACAATCACCTCTTCATTTTAACCTTGATAATTGAAGGTATAAATTTACCACCACTGTTGTCATCTTGTCAAAACAACAATCATTTGGCGCCAACTTCGACTGCACACCATGGCTACTCAAGAGACTCAAGACAAGAAGAGGAACAGGAAGACGAACTGGACGCCTTCATCTGGCCCACCTATACAAAATTCTCGCAAAAATACTCCGGAGCGACTTCTCCACAGCTGGCTGCTCTAAGGAAGCCAGAAATGCTGCTTGAGGAGCAATAGTGCGGAGGTGTCTGCCGTGTCAGACATTCTCCGCACTGAGGAGTGCCAGAAACATTGGCATATTATAAAATCTGAGGCAAGACGGAACACCCGCAAGCAGAGAGAAGCCATGACTGCCACAGGTAAGAGTTATTAATTTGGGAGCTAATTTTTGTTATATTTGTGTGTGAGTTGCAGCAAGATTTTAATATTTTTGAGCTTGATAGAAATTTCAGTTTTACCCTAACAAAAGATATGATTTATCTTATTATTCCTTTTAAGCACTGAATAGGTAAGGCAATTTCACTTAAAGAAAAGTATTTATTTATGGTTATTTATTTTTTGCAAGGAAGCTTACTAGTAATTTGAGTAAATACTAAGTTTCAGCAGGTCTACTGTTAAGGTCACTTGAGATTTAGATCATGGAACCTAACCACTTTAAGGAATAAATTTCAGTAAACTGTTCCTGTTTTAAGTTTGGAAGCAACAACATTGAAAGTTTTGTACTAGTGATTAATATATTAAAGTGCCAGCCATTTCCTGCATTTTTTTTTTTTTTTTTTTTTTGTGAAGTGGATGCATTTATTGCACACACTAATTATGATGCAGTGTCTACCTCTGACAAATAATATTACTCCAACCACACATCTGAGTTACGTATGTTATGTGAAAACACGTTCTTTATAAATTATTTATTTGTATTTGCAATTCATTAGCAATAAGATTATATTATTCTTTCCAGATGGTGGACCTCCTGCCAACCCTCCTCTCTCCCAGCACAATGAGTTAATCTTTGAGATTTTGGACCCTAAGAATGTCTCTATTCATGGGTGTACCAATAAGGCAAGCATCATTGAATGCACCTTCCTTAACAAAGGATAAGCCACTTGTAGATATAGCAATATTAGGCCATAATGTTGTCTCAAATGTCTGCAATCCAAAATACTCGTTCCCATTTAGTTTACAACTTAGAGTTAAACACAATGGTAAATTTGTTATCTAGTGTTGAGAAATTTTTTTTTTTTATTCTTTAACCAAACAGCTAAAACAGTAATAAAGAAAAAAAAACTAATAAAGTTAACTTAATTCCTATCCCTTCTTCCCCCTCATAAATATTGTGTTGTAGTGGGTGAATGTGTTAATGATAACGAGTCTTAGGGATTTACAGTTTCTTAGACATGGGCTTCCTTCAAACAGATTAGGATTTAAGTCAAACACATTGTACCCTTAGCTAGATTTACTGGTTTCTGTTACTTTTGTCCTTAGCAATAAAACCAAAAACATTATCAGCTTAGTTTCTGAAGTTAGAACTAATGATGCCAGCAGTGTGCAGGCAGCAGATGATGCTGGGGAAGTGGCAGAGGCAGCCCAACAGAGAGAAGTGGTGACCGAGGCAGTGGGTGTTGAGGAGGAGGCACCTGCCACACCACTTGCAGCACCAACAGGGGCCAGACTTGCCTGGTACATCACTGGTGTTTGTGGATGAGGAGGAGATCATCCACCTGCAGAAGAAAAGGAAGCTTGAGCTTGCACTCCTTGAAGAATCTATAATGGCTCAGGAAAGGAAGCAAGAAGCAGAACAGGCTAAGTACATGTACTACACACAAAAACTAGAGTACCAGAAACAAACAAATAAAAAATAGTAATAAAGATATAAATAATGTACTATTTGTTTTGTTTGTAACCACTCAACCAAATATTAGTGTTAACACAAAATTAACTGCAGTTTCTATATGCTCAACCTACAATCTACTTACTTCAGGTATGAGAGAGAGAGAGAAAAAAAAAAAAAACTACTTACATGAGAATAACACCAATCTCAGCAGTCATGACACTGGTGTCTCATCACTCATCAATGCTGTAAAAGAAAGACATTGATTTACTGCTTGATGTTGTATCACACATATATATATATATATATATATATATATATATATATATATATATATATATATATATATATATATATATATATATATATATATATATATATATAAAACTACAGAACAATTGATAATGTAGTCAATGCCACACTCATAAAAATCAGTGAAAAATAATTAAGAAAGAATCATTTAAGTTAGTTGTGAAAGTGTGTTAATTATTTTTTTAGATGTTGCTGAGATACACATTCATCATAACCCATTTAAATATTGTAAGGCTGAACAGTGATACTGTGGTATCTGTGAAGAACTCTATCTTTTCAATAGTGGGTGACTGGCAGAGAGTGAGGCAAGGAAGATGAAATCACCAACATAACAGTGCACACACAACAAAACAAGACATATAAATATAAATAACAAAGTGACAGAGGGAAAAACTGAAGAATGCTACTATAATCAGCATTATGGGTTGTGTTACTTACTTGAAGTGAAGCACAACAAATTCATCCCTGTAAAGGATTACTTCATGGCGACTTTGAACTTTCTGTGCTAGGAGTCGCTCCTCGTTGCCTCCATCCTCGGCTGCAGCAAGATGTTCTTCTTCCTCAGGAAGAATGATGTTTCTTGCTTTGCAGATGTTGTGCAGCAGTGCACAAACCTCTACAATTTGGCAGACCTTGGATGGAGGACCAACTCGGATCTCACTGTGTAGCATGTGAAAATGTCGCTTCAGCTGCCCGATGCCTCTCAACAACGCTGCGGGTTTTCTTGTGGGCCCTGAAATTAATATAGATTTCAATCTTACAATGCAGTACTTGAAATTGGTATGATGCATTAATTTAATTTCTGCAAACATTTAGGTTATGTCATGTATAAGGTTAAGTTAAGATTCATTGTATGATAATGATTTGTGACATGATAGCTTAAACATTATGAAACATAAAAAAAAAATCTCTAGTATAACATTGGTTAGGTTAATATATTCACATGAAAACTTAGAATAAAAAAGAAGAAACTCTTAAATATTTGGAAATTTTCATGAAATTTACTTGTTGTATTGGTGATTCAACCAACACACTTTACATAATTATAGCCCTCTGCAGGGTCTACATTTTACTTTATGGAGCATTTCTAGCCCCATTTTACCTTATCAGATATTAATGATACGTATACTTTTTGGGGGATCCAGAGGGGGCAAAGCTCCCCAGGTAGGAGGTTACACAATGTTAAATTACTTTACCTTATCAGTTGTTCTGGTCAAGTTTCAAAATGTTAAGTTACTCCTTAATGGGGGATGATGTCAACCCAATGAGGAGGTTACAAAATGTTAGGTTAGGTTACTTCATCTTATGGAGAAATCCAGTAAGGTTGGGGGGAGGGTCAAGATTGTGTGAAACTGCAATAATATTTCAAAAATACCTAATTCATTAATTTAGCACTTTATATTAGTTTATATGAAAAGTGTAACTATGGGAGGTAAATAATTAGTTTTGTGTGATGTGGGATAATTAATTAGATAACTTTTTATCTAAATTTTACTACTCAGTAGCTTACCTGTTATAAGAAGACTGTGCTCCAGGCTGTGGTCTGAGGTATGGAGTCAGTAGCCACTTCTTGCTGGGATAGTCACTATCTCCTGTAAGTGACACCCAGCTGGGACGATGCCGTTGTCAAATATCGTGCAGAGTCCACTTTGAACAAGTATTCTTGCATCGTGAACCGATCCCGGCCACTTTGCAACCACATCAATAATGTGGTATCAAGCATCAAACACAAACTGCACGTTGATGCTGTAGTATCTCTTCCTGTTGACAAACTCTACCTTATACTCTCTAGGAGCCACAATCATTACGTGCGTTCCATCAATGCCACCGATCACTTCAGGGAAGCCAGCAATCTGCAGAAACTCCTCCTTCCTCCACTGAGTTTCCAGTTGGGTGACTAAAATCTTATGAATTAAGAGAGGATGGCATTGTATCACTGTATCACTGATGATCCTGCTGATGGTCTGTTGTGAGGGCCCCAAGTCATCAGTGCTGCACTGCTGCATCTTTCCTATAGCGAGGTACCGCAGTGAAGATAACTTGCATCTCGGGAGAGAGGCCTTGTTCCTTGCAGTTGGTCTCTTCAGCCTTTCCCGCACCAAATTTGTCACGAAAATGATACCAGCAGGATCCTGCCAATACCTCTTCACCAGCTCACGGTCATCTAGCTCATTCAGGACGTCCTTCCTCTCACGAAACGACCGTCTCTGTCGCAGGTGGTGGCGGTGCGGTCCTCTCGGGCGGCCATGTTTACTTTTAGGATGAAATCTTAGAGCGCGTCTTACTGCTAAAACACCTCGGGAGGTGTTTTAGCAGTAAGACGCATCTTTAGGGGCTTAGGATGCCGTCTTAAGGATTTAAGACTCGAATTCCGCCACTGAAGGGACCGGGAACAAGGCGGCCACCTTTTGTGATTTAGGACGACTTCTTACCGTTAGGACGTCATCTTAGCTAGAGAGACCATCCAATCCCCCACTTTCATGGACTCCAACACTGAAGCCACTGTCTCCATTCGAAATGGGCTGACTCTTAAAAACTTGTTCAGGGCCTAAAGGTCGAACACCGGTCTCCAACCCCCTGTTACTTTCGGAACCAGGAACAGGCTTGCATAAAAGCCTTCTAGCTTGTCCACCACTGGCTCCATGGCCCCTTTGTCCTACATATCCTGAACCTCTAGGTCTAGGGCCGTATGACGAACGGACGCCTCTACATAGGTTGTAAACTCTACGGGCCTGGAAGCTAATGGAGGGGGACAAAGAAAAGGGAGTACATACCCATAATGCAGGATCTTCACTACCCACTACCCTGCCCCTGCCTCCATCCACACTCTCCAGTGATGCTGCAGGCAAGCACCCACAGGAACCGGAGAGCCAGAGTTTTCCCTAGCGTGACCTGCCTCGGCCTCGGGAGCTTCCACTGCGAGCCCCCTGGGCACGAAAGGACCCCCCTGTGGGGGAGGATCTGGTAACAGGAGCCAATTGAAAGGGTCTAAGAAGGGACCCTCTTCTCACCTGCCCTCTTATTCTGTTTCCATGGGGTGTCCCGGCTGATCCCCTAACTGAAGAGGTCAAGCTTCTAACCAGAGAAGAGATAGCATGCTGTTGGAAAGCCAAGTGTTCCGTGTTCTGCACCTTAGCCACCAAAGACAGGTCAAAGAGAAAATCAGAAAAAGGAGAAGACATAAGCTGGTGTTTATCTGCATCAGAAAAGGAACCAGGCAAGGCATCCACAGTTGCCTTTCTCCGTAACATATGGAGCCGACAACATAGTTCTACTGCAGGGCAAAGAAAATCTCTGTTGGCCCTGGCCAGAGAGGATAAAAAGGCCAACACTTCCTGCTGTGTGCCTGAAGGGTCTCCAGCCTAAGTGGCCAACACCTGGTCTATCCAAGAGGCGATGTCGGTCATGGAACCACACACTGATTCCATCTGAGCCAAGACACGGGTGGAAACTGACACCATCTGGTTTCCCCCCTGTCTAAGACCACCCAACTCCTCATTTACTGGAGGAGGGACCCGAGAGGCCCCTTCGGGTAAATAAATTTCACTGGCACCCTTCTTCCAAAATCTGGGTAACTGGAAAGGAGATATATTAGGTCTAGGGTCTTTCAGAGCCTTGCCTTGGGCTTCCTCCCGAATAGCCTGGGCCAAAAGAGATCAAGGGATAGCCAAGGAGGGACGGCGAGTCTCAACTGATCCTTGAGCTCGCTCAACCCCCGTGAGAATCGAAGAGGAAGGAGCTTCAGGAGTTGGAAGCTGGTGAAAACTCCTCACTCTATCTATAAGTTGTAGAAAAGGAGGATCACTCACCTGAGAAGTAGACACCTCCTCCTTATCTTCCTCATCTGCCTCATAAGTGGACTAGGGATGTTCAACCAGTCTGGAAGCTGAGGATCCTGGGACCAGATTGCTGCTACCAGGAACGGAAATAAAATGGCTCACCTCATCAGACGTCTCTTGGGAAAGTGAATGGTCCCCCTGAGAAACACCACTGCAAGGGATGGTATGGTGAGTAGTTCTGGTAGATGAGGCCAAACTAACCTCAACAGTCTGGTCATGAGGTTGGTTGGTCTGCAGACCCACCTTAGGAATGGCACCAGCGTGCAAATCCTGTGTGGGAAGATAAGTGTTAGTCAACCCAGCTCTTGAAGGGCCAGGGAGGGGTTCAATTGAATGTCCATTATAAGAACCTTGGTTGACTTCCCTGGGGAGGGACAAAAACTGGCTGTCCCGTCTTAGGGCGTGGTGACAGCTGTCCCTCCCACCACTACCATCACTCTCCATGGGGTGGGAAGACAGCTGATTGTCACACCTTAGGGCATAGTGACAGCTGTCCTTCCCACCACTACCATTGCCCTGCTTGGGGTAGGAAGACAGCTGGTTGTCACGCCTTAGGGCAAAGTGACAGCTGTCCCTCCCATCATTGCCAACGGTAATGCCATAACCGGGACCTCCTTGGCAGTACCTTGGCTGGTCTTAAAGGGCATGGGTTGTTTGTCAGACCTTAGGGCTATATGTAAGTTGTTACCTCCTAATTCTCTGGGTGGGGCAGAGAGTTAGGGTCCTGGGTCATAACACCGGCTCTCTACCTCCGTATCACGGGTAGAATGTTGTACTGCCATGACCATAGGAACCTGGCAGTCACCAAATCCACCCCCAGAACCAGCGAGGTCCTTCGTCAGAGCAACTGGCATCTTACCTGTGTCAGTAGAGAGGCCTGGAACACCAGCTGCTTGTGTTATTGTTGACGCGGCTGTTGCTGGAACCATCTCGGCCCCAGGACAGGCTGCACCATCTGTTCCCTGAGATCGAAAGTCCACCTGATGAATAGGAGACTGAAACCCAGAAAAGGGAGAATCCTGGGAGGAGTTAAGAAAAAGGGACAGTCTATCCAATGTCTCCTCCACTTTACACATACGTTTGTGTAGTTGTTGTGAACTCTGAGCCTTGCGTTTCCCAGGTGAAGACTTTCTCCTTTCCCTACGCACCTTTACATTCTCCAAACACCTGAGAAACTCATCATGAGACATGCATTTTTCACACCGAGATGTGAGACTGCATGACTTGACTCTACATGACAAACAATCGTCATGAGGGTCCACAGACCGAGATGGTAACGATCTAGAGCACTTACTACACAGCCTTACCATGATCTTACACTTAACCAAGGCTCTAACTGAAGACAAGAGCAAGGCGGCAACCCAAAAGCCGCAGAAAAAGGACAAAAAGCCGTCAGTAAGCGAGCTAAGGTAACACATGTAACCACTATGGCAGCAAAGAAGCTAATGAATTGTGGGGGAAGGCTGGCTGGTACCGAAAGGTTATAGAAAATGATCTGTGCACCTTATCTTAGAGAACAGAAAGGGGAACTCAAGTTCTTTTCTTTCGTTGTTCTCTTGCGAGCTAATGGACATTATGTAACTTTGCTGTGGGGTGGGGGGTTTAAGCAATAATTAATAATTATGGGTAAAAGCATTCTTAAAATCACAGGTAGCAAAAAAGCAGTCAGGTTGGATTAGCTGGACAATCTCCTTAAGGTTATCCATTTTAAAGTGAACATGAAGAATATATTCATTTAGTTCTTTATGGTTCAAAATGACTCTAGCTGTTCCATCTTTCTTCTAACAGGAAAATATTTGAAAAGAAACCTTAACCCATAATTGATTCACAGCCTTCAACCACTCTATGGTCAATAAACTCCAATATGGCATTGTATAGGGCAGAGCAATCAGTTACAAAAAGGTCAAGAGGTCTAGGCAGTACTGTTTGGGTAGGTAGAGCAGGAAACTCATGACTTTACCATGGACAACATCACAGATCCACTTATTTGTAGATAAAGCCTGCCAGAACTGTCTGGCAGCAAAAACTTTACCACTGACAAAATTGTTAGGGGTTTCTGCAAAGAGTACAGAATGTTACTTACTGGAAAGACGCCTCCTGGTGAGTCTTGTATGGCCATTGCCCCTTCCTTCTCCTGGGGCAGCTTGTGGCCTAAAGAGGCTTAGAAGATGTCCTTGACTGTGACTGTGAAAGATGAAAAGACCCCTAGAAGTTGATCCATAGGGAGCAAATCATCTTGATCCAGACATCCTGTGGGGATGAAATGAAGGTCTCCTCAGTTTTCTGGTCTTGCTAATTTCATCACACTTGTTTGTGACGTCAAAAAGGAATAGTTCTTCCCTTCCAACTGCATATTCCCATTTGCAGAGTTCAGTTAGGGTCAAATCATTAATGTGGATCTGAACCACTTCCTTCCACAGCTGGTTCACATAGTTGACTGCTGAGGTCAAAAGTCTAAGGCTATTATGAAGCCCTTCCAAGTTGGAGACTGGCTTCCCTTTTCTTTCCCCAATATCATTGTTACATTGTGCCACAGGAACAAGGGACTTGGAAGACAGTCCATTGGTATGGAAGAGCTGCACATCTATAAGCTTGCCACCAACAGTCATGGCAGAGGTGACAGCAGAATTAGTGGCCGGAACAGACAAGTTCGGCACATTACTGGAGAATTTTATCGTGCTACAGGTTGACTTCATGCCGTCAGAGCACAGCCTGCACCTCAGACTGACATTCAAGATGGTAGCCAGATGCTCA
This sequence comes from Portunus trituberculatus, assembly GCF_017591435.1. Classification (NCBI taxonomy): domain Eukaryota; kingdom Metazoa; phylum Arthropoda; class Malacostraca; order Decapoda; family Portunidae; genus Portunus; species Portunus trituberculatus. The sequence continues at coordinate 6,674,536 of NC_059293.1, forward strand.
GAATGGGGCTCACCTTTCTCTTTCTCTCCTTGAAAGTGACCTGACAACTCCTCAAGTGCACAAAGGAAGTCAGCATTATCACCTCCCGTGTCAGGGTTGGCCGGCTGGGGAACACCAAATGAATCCAGCTCCTCTAAGGGGTCAGAAACACCCTCAAGAATTTCACCATTCTTGTCACCAGAGAAGGCTGCAGTGATGCCACTAAAATCAGCACCGCTCCCGACAGAGGCAATGGTAGTTGGTGGGTTCCCATCCAACTTGGCAAGCAGGCCACTAATAACCATGCTTAGACGGTCAAGTTGAATGTCCCTGGCAGAGTGGTCAGCTGATATAAGAGGAGTGCTTGCATCATGACTCAGACCCACAACAGAAGACAGCGAAGCACAAACCACCTGTTGTTTAGCTCCATTATCCTTCTGCCTGTCTCTCTTCCTCTTATCCTCCCCCATTGGTAGAACTTTCTTGCTGCTGGGCCGCTTGCTAGCTGGCGACGAGGAGGAACATCTTGGCATTTCCAAAACACTGTCCCGGTCCATTCCAAGTGACCCTGCAACTAAACCACAAGTCTGGGTCACTAACAGGGAGCGACACCCAAAAACAACAATCCTTGGATTGTATTCATTGTCACCAAAAACTCTAAGTGTCAGCACCAGGACAACTCCTTAGAGAAACCGGTAAAATCGGAGATCAGCAGACTGGAGGGAGCGGCATCTAGACTGGACGGAGGTAGGCAATGAACTGATGTGGGACATGCATGGTGGGCATCTCATTGGATTTCTCAGTGACGTCAGTTTAAATTTCATGATGTGAAATTCTACTTAAGCTTAGGATCAGTTGAGGCATCTAGAACAGGAGGGGTATCCCCGCCAAAATACCGGTTTTCACTTTTTGGTGGGATGTAATAGGCTTATCCCTCTACTTATGAACAGCGTTGGCCGCATTTCGATATCGACCCTTGTTCGTGGTAGTTAAAGGACTTAAAGTCCAGCGCTTTCTTGCTAGACCAAGCCGTGAGATAGCGAGCAAGAGGGGTATTGCCGCCATGCGCCACCACGTGTGTCCCAGCCAATCACCACGCGAGGTGCCGAGCCCGCCTCTCAGCGAGCCAATCATAGCATCCGGCCATCTTTGTTTGTCCCGCGGCGTGTTTACATAGTGCCATTTAAACTTTTTCCTTGCTATTATTTCTCGCTTTCCATTGCCTTTCAGCCCAGTGCAAGGTGATTTTTTGGTATTATTTTGTCACCTGCATCACTGGGATACTTTGTATAAAGTGTACAATCAGCTGGCTGCCTGTACTAAGCCGGCAAAAATACATGAACCTGGATTTTTCCACCCCCACAATCTTTGAATCAGTGTTCTTGCGCCTCAGTAGGCCTCACTGTAAGATCGCATTGTGCTAATTTTTTCGAGGATTACACCCTATTTCGTGCTTCAAGCTGCACGTCGCAAGGTAAGGGGGTGGGTCGAGAATGACTCCACGGAGGAGGATGAAGACCGCCTGGAGGATGACCCTGACTTCTAACCCCTCCCCCCCTGCCCCTCAGTTACCTAGGCTGTACTCAACACTTCAGTAATGTAAGTGTTGGTGTCTTTGTATTAAAATAAAGTAATAATCAGTTGCAGCAATCGTAAGTGCCATGGCTAAACTTTAATAGTTGAAAATTTATAAGGAAATTACCTTAAATTTATATCATATACATTTTTAGCTGCAAACTATTATTATTATATCTTAATACAGTTCTGAAAACTGTTTTCCATTATCAATCCCTTTTATTTTGATGTATTTCCATGATGTTTTATTGTTGCAGTGCAATTGTACAAAATGAGAGTTATCGTGATGGGGATAATTTTGTTTTTTTCCTCTAATGAGGTGTTTTTTTCAAGGATAGGTTATTTTCTTTTACATATTCGGAAAGGTCTGTTCCAGGTGTGTTTTTTCCTACATAATACTTTTCTCTAGGATCAATGGTTATAGAGTTACACGTTCATAAACATTGCCAAACTTTAAACGCGATTTACTCAAAACTAACTTTTGGCGGGAATACCCCTCTTGTTCTAGACGCCTCAGTTGTATGTCTTTATCACTTGATAAGTACCATTTATGTAGATAGCTCATGGACTACCCTCCTCCCATAGCCTGCACAGTTGAAGGTGGATGGCAATTCTCTTCTGTGTTAAGGTCACTATACAGCCACTTGTGCTTTTATTTAGAAGGACTTCTTCCTGATTCACGAAGTGTATTAATAAATCACGCTGTAATAGTTAATTTTAAGGACACTATAATGTTTGTAGGTGAGTAGTCCCTGAGGTAGTATCAAGCTTTTACTCTCTCTCTCTCTCTCTCTCTCTCTCTCTCTCTCTCTCTCTCTCTCTCTCTCTCTCTCTCTCTCTCTCTCTCTCTCTCACACAGTCTTCTCCGAGCTGTTAATGTAAACATGAAATGCCGGGGAAAAAATGTAAGAACAAATAAACTGATTGATAAGAACAAATAAACTGGTTGAATAATATCAAGAGAACTTTCTCCCCACAATCACATTGTTTTCAACTTACAACCCAGTTCACCAGAAAAGGATATAACACTCGCTACAAAGCAAATACAAGAAAAAAGTAATTACACAATATATCCCACTACTTCTCACAGCCTCACTACATTTCACTTGCGTGGCGACACACGCAACTCGATCACTTCATAGTCCCACAAGAAAACTCATTTAACTTGTCTTTAGGGCGAGAATGCACTGTTTATGGAAAGAAATGTACCAAGTGGTGCCATTCTCTCAAGCAAACACGTTCAACCTTGTCTTTTGGAAGCCTCATTACACCGTTTTTTTGTGGGGAGGACGTTCTGGATTGGTGACAGTCTCCCCCCTTTCACTTTACCCTCTTTCCCCCTTCACTTTACCAAATACCACCACCAGCAAAATATCTTCACATTTCTCTATGTTCACAAAAAAAATATCCTACAAAAAAAGAAAAAAACAAACAAAAAAAGCATGGATTTCATGAGCACAGGGAGGAGTAGTAGCCACTATTTGTTAGGAATGAAGGGCAAAGCTAGACTGTATAAGCAGTTTAACAATATATATATATATGCATAAGTGCTATGTTTTATATAAAAGTTATGTTAATTTTTCAGGAGTGAGTATGCAACTGACCTGTTAGGAATGAAGGGTGAATCTAGACTGAGTATGAGAGCAAGAACTCTCGTACTCTCCCACAGTCTAACTTCTTGGAGGCCTTTGTACCCTCCCTCTCCCAAAAGTATTATCAGTCATCACAATATGACTGGCACAGACATAATTGAAAATGATTTGATTGACATTACTACTGGCGTTACATTAATGACATTTTCCCGAACAGCTTCGTTCTCCTTTTACCGACTGGAGTAAAAAATTTGTGGTAGACTTCTGATTATGCTGCAATATAATTTAGTACAGGTAACTCTCGATTTACACAGCAGATACGTTCCAAGAGGCATCACATATTTCAAAATTCACGTAAAACAAACTTGTAATTCTCATAAGAAACAATATATAATAGGGGGGATGCAGGATGTGGTCGAAATCGTGTATAAGCAAACCGATCGCGCAAATTTAATTAATTATAATATTTTTTTCGGTCGCATATTAAGAAAAACTCATAAATTAAACACGCGTAAATCAAGAGTTACCTGTACTTTTAATTCACAGCTGATTAGCTTCTCTCTCCCTCTCTCTGACAGTACCAGTACGGTATGTCTGTACATCTGTATGTGATATGACGATCACAATATGGTCTCTGTTATCCGTGTGTGTCGTAGTTACATTTATAACCTTAATAATTGCTAACTTACTTAATACTAATGTTCCCAGCATTACAAACACAGCTTGCTTTATCACTATATTAAGTGTACAGATAGCTACGCTACACTAAGACAGTCTGCACACACAAGTCCAGAGCTCCATGGCAGTCGCCGGGAGCATCATGGTCAAATAGTGCAATCACTATAAAAAGAAAAAAGTAAAACTAAATTGTACTGACTCATAAGGTGTTGTTCACCATTGTGCCAGATTTCCAATCAAAACACTCAGCCTATACTACTCATGGTTCTTTGATTAAGGTATTGTCAACAAATGACATTCTAAGAATATTCTGACTTCAGTGTTGCCTTGGAATATGAACTTAATCCGATCAAAATTTTGTTCCTACTCCAAAACGTTTTTACTCCAAAGCATCAAAATACATGTATTCTTATGGAAGAAATTATAATTCGTTCCAAACCATCTCCCAAGACCAAAAAAATTTTATTTTCACGTCACGAATTTCAACTGACGTCACAGCAGTAGCCAACGAGATGCCATGCTACCATTCCACTGTCAGTTGGTTGCTACCTCCTCGCAGTCACGCATCTAGCCGCTTCTGCTCCGTTCTACTCCAAGCAACGTCTCGTTGGGTAAGCTTTCTCCTACACAGTCCTAAGTTGACTGTGGGTGAAAAGCACATCGATGGACTACATATTTCTGATAGACAAGCAGTGTGGAGTTTGTATGGGGATTAATGCCACCTTACGGTGACGCCATATGGTGTATTATGACCGTCTTGTCTCTGTCTCTTTTATTGAGCAATGTGATGTTGGGCACAGAGCAGTCTCTTCCTCCACCCCCCTCCCTTTCGTCGTCTTCAGATGGCAAGAAAAGGAAGCGGTGCTCGGTGGATGATTCCACTCCTCCTCCACCTTGCGCTTCACCACTGTCACTCCCGGGGCCGAGCTTGGCAGGCGCCATGTCAGAGTCTGCTGTGTTTGGGAACAGAGTTGCCTTGGATAGGCTGTCTAGCTTAGTGTCAGCCTTATTGACAAGCTGAACATGACCTCGGCACCGCCGGATGCATCTACAGACACCGGGAATGACTTTAGTGGTTTTCATGCGCTCTCGTTGTCTGAAGACGAGGCGGGGGTTGCCCATGCTAGCCAGCCAGACCCTCTTGATGGGTTAGACCACCTTACCCGTGACGATGATGTGGATGAAGATTTTCTGAGGGCTTTGGGTGACCTTTCTGGCCACTTCCATGGCGAGGAGGAGAAGGGAGAGCCGCTGGCCAACAACTTGGCCACTATCCTCATTGCCAGCCTTCGCCGACGGCCTGTGTCTGAGAGTGTGAAGTTAACGTGTGCAAAGATTAGGTTCCCAAGTAATGTGCTGAACCTCACGAGGCCTGTGACAAATGCGGCTATAACCAAGGCCATGAGTGTGAATGGAAGGCTGGTAGATGCCAAGCTTTTCCAGACTAACTGCCTGTTGACAAAAGCAATAGTTCCCATTGCTGTGTGTGTTAATGATATTGGACAAAAGAAGGGTAAGAGCTTGTCGTGTTATTTAGATGGCCTTAATAGTTGTTTGCACCTTCTTACTTCAGCAATGAATTACCTCAACCAGTTGCGGAAGGATGTGGCCCAAATCCATGTCCGTGACTCGGCCATGGTTGATCTCTGCAAATGGGAGTGTGAGGTGGGTCAGCAGGAATTATTTCCCTTTGATGTGACCCGCAAGTGTGACAGGAGATTTTCTTCCTCTTCAGTCTTCACACCGTCCCTTTCAGGCTCACTACCAGTACCGCCCTCGTTTTCAGACCCGGCCTTTTTTCGGCCAGCGGCCTCCCCATGGGAGGGGGATGCACGGGCCGAAGCTACACCAGCACTAACCCCTCTGGTGAGTTCCTCAATTCCACAATTAGTTAATACTCCTGATAATTTTAGAGGAGGTAAGATTATTTCTGCTGAGTCCATGTGGAGGTCAAGATTCCTGGATTTATGATGTGGTGAGGGAGAAATTTCTTGATTTTGTGTCTTTGCCTATTCAGACTGTACCTCCTCGTCCTCTAACCCTGTCTCAAGCTGATGATTGGGCTTTGAACAATGCTTTACATCACTTCCGTATCTAGTCAATTGTGGAGCCTTGTTTACCTGATGTTCATGGTTTCTTTTCAAATGTTTTTCCTATCATCAAGCCAGTTGGCCCAGCAAGAGTCATTCTAAATTTAAAATACCTTAATTTTCATGTACCTTGCTTACATTTTAAGATGGATACATTGAAGGATGTCGTACCCTTAATTTACCCTAACTGTTTCTTTGTTACAGTGGATTTTAAGGATGCTTATTACTCCATTTATGTTAGGCCTGAGGACAGGAAATGGCTACAGTTTATGTGGAAGGGCCGTTATTACAGATTTACTTGCCTCCTGCAGGGGTTATCTTCTGCCCCTCGTATTTTTACAAAGTTAATGAAACCTGTCTTTTCCCACCTGCGATCCCTTGGGATGGTCGTGTTATGTTATTTGGATGACTGTCTTTTCATTGCTTCATCAGTAGAGATTTTACAGGTTCAGGTCAGCTATGCCTTGCATTTCTTTGATTCCCTGGGTCTCACTGTCAATGTGCGGAAGTCGGTTCTGGAGCCTACAAAGAAGGTTACGTTCCTTGGTGTGGTGTTGGACTCTGTTGCCATGACTACCACCTTAACATCTTGTAGGAAGGAGTGCATCAGGGAACAAGGCTTGCTGCTACTTAAGGGTAATGTCACTTTACGGGACTTATCATCTTTCATTGGTTTGACAGTGGCCTCTGCACCTGCAGTAGAGTTAGCTTCTCTCCGTTACAGGTATCTGGAGTTGATTCGAGACCAGGGTCTCGCTCGGTCCTGTGGTGATTTTGACAAGTTTATTTCTTTGGATTGTCATGCCCAACATTTGGTCGCTTGGTGGGTGGCCAATATAGACTTTCAGGAGAAGTCTCTCCTCTCTTCTTCCCCAGATTGTGAGTTGTTTACAGATGCCTGTCTGACTGGTTGGGGCGCTTCAATGGGACACGTCACAACTGGAGGTCACTGGGCCCAGGAGGAGCTGGATCATATAAACATCCTAGAGTTGAAGGCCATTCTGTTGGGCTTGCAGTCCCTGTGTAGGGATAGGTCTGGCTCCCATATTCGACTCCGTTCTGACAACACTACTGCAGTTGCTTGTATAGATCATTGTGGCAGTACAAGACCTAATCTTCATGTCCTTACAATGCAGATTTATGAGTGGGCTGCATCTAGGAATATTACCCTGTCAGCACAGCATATACAGGGTTTGTACAATGTGACAGCTGATGTGGAGTCCAGAGTTAGTAGGATGGATGGTGAGTGGATGTTACAACCCGATATTTTTAACAGAATTTGTCAGCTTTTTTATACTCCAGCTATCGATCTTTTTGCCACTCGCTTAAATGCTCAATTGCCTGCCTATGTCTCCTGGAAGCCAGACCCATCTGCTATGTGCACTAATGCCTTCACCTTGGATTGGGGTGGTAAGAGCTTATATGCATTTCCACCTTTCAGCATTGTCTCCAGAGTTCTCCGGAAACTACAGGACGACAAAGCGACAGCTCTGATGATTCTTCCACTCTGGCCGACACAAGTGTGGTTTCCAACGGCCCTTCAGTTGTTGGCAGCCGATCCAGTTTTGCTTCCACACTGTCCTCTGTTTCTCCCTCAACAACCAACTCTAACACACCCTCGAGCTCGGAGGTTGGTTTTGACAGCGATGGTGCTCTCCGGGCAGCATTCATGCGTCGTGGCCTTTCGCAGGAGGTTGCCCAGTTTTTCCTTCGTTCCTGGAGAACTAGTACTAGGGCACAATATAGGCCGCATATCAGCAGCTGGTTGTTGTTTTGCTTCCGAAAGGAAACTGATCCGTTTAAGCCACCTGTGAGTATCCTGTTGGATCACCTTTTGTTACAATATCAACGCAGCACAGGTTGGGGATACAGCTCCATGAATACAATCCGTTCAGCCATCTCTGCTATTGCTACTATTGATGGTCATCCTGCAGGACAACATCCGTTAGTCTCTCGGTTTATGAAGGCAGTTTTCTTAGAAAGACCTCTTCCACGCTCCCATGCAACTTAGGATCCTCAGGTAGTGTTGGATTATATCTGTGGTCTTGGCCTTACTGTGGACTTGTCTCTTCTTCAGTTGTCAAGGAAACTAGTTATTCTTATGCTTTTGTTGTCAGGCCACTGCAGTCAGACCTTACATTTACTAGATCTTAGAAACATGTCTGTCACAGAGTTTCGGGTTGGTTTTGGGATTGGAGACTTATTAAAAACCTCTTGTCCTGGGGTCCACATGTCAGGCTTGTTTTTTGATGCCTACCCGCATGACAGCCGCTTGTGTGTTGTTGACACCATCAAACATTATCTAGATAGGACTAGCTCCATCCGTGGGTCACTTACGGGTTTTTTCCTGACTACACAACCTCTGGTTCGGTTGGCCTCCCGGGATACATTGCGTCGTTGGGTGAGAGACGTGATGGGAGCTGCTGGCATTGACATTACTGTCTTCTCTCTCCATTCTACTAGGTCAGCCTCTTCCAGTAAGACAGCCCGAATGTTGCCTCTTGTTACAGTAGTCTCCACCATTGGATGGGCGAGGGAGTCTACTTTTACCCGACACTATCGGAAGCCTCTTGCCCAACAGGTCCAGTCTGCTAGAGCAGTTTTGTTGTAATGCTTTTGTTCTTTTCTCATGTTAAATTTTGTAAGGGTTTGTGATGCCCTTCAGGTTTGCGAAGTGGGGAAAGAATTTTTTTTTTTTTTTTTGTTTCTGTAAGATTCTGGGGATTGGGTCACATAATGTTCAAGAAATATATACACTATATGTACTTGGTTGTGGCATAAACTTAGGGACAAAAATTGTTCTGTACCCTGTGGAAGGTTCTTGGGATTGTTTGTGATACTGTCCTGAAATACATGTGATGGGTCTTATGTTTGCTATTTTGGTAATTTCCTTACCAATGTTCTGAGTACAGTAAAACTTCGCTTAACGAACATCTCTAAGGACGAACAATTCGGGAGACGACCAAAAAATTTGTCAATATATCAACCCAGGGGACGAATGATGTTTCGGGGGACGAATGCAGTTAAACGGCTCGCCGGTAGGCAAGCTGTTTGTGTAATAGCCAACCCGGCTATTACACAACAACAAAACAAAACATAAGCACAAAAGAAAATAGAAACAGGAACATATGAAGAATATTACATAACATAATCTCCGTGCCACCACGATTTTCTCCTGTTTTTCCTGGGACTTGTGACGCTACACAGCTGTTGTGTAGCTCTGGCACGCTGCGCACATCCAAAGTCCTCTCTCATGACTGTCTTCTCGGATCTTGTCTGTCTTCCTCCCCATCCTCTTCTCCTCCATTCCATCATGCCATCAACGTCCAGTCTCTCAGGTAAATAACCTTTTCTTTTTATTCATTTTATTATTATTTTGATAGCATTTAGGTAAGTAAAACAATTTAGGCTTTTTATAATTATTTCGTTCATGTCATGCATACATTAAAGGTCTATTTTGAATGGGTTTTATGGACAAAAGTATGATTTATTTTTTTGGTATGGAACAGATTAATGGTATTTCAATACATTCTTATAGGAAAAATTGATTCAGGGGACGAACAAATCAGGTGCCGAACAGGATTTAATAACGAATTATGGTCGTGAGCTGAGGTTTTACTGTATTGCTTTTCGTTTTTTTCCTGGATTTTGTATTTTAGTAGGTTTGAGGAACCTCTCTAAAGCTCTCGTTGGCTACCGCTGTGACGTCAGTTGAAATTCGTGACGTGAAATTGTAAGATTAAACGAGTACTTACCAAGTATGAAGTTTGATCGTAATTTCACGAACATTCAGTGACGTCACCGTGGTGTACAACGCCCTCCCTCCCCACCCTGTCTGTTTTGTGATCCTCACTTTAGGGCGAAGGGTCCTTGCGGTAATTTGTAACTGCTTCCTCAAACCTCCTCTCTAAAGTGACTGACGATGGAATGGTAGCATGGCATCTTGTTGTACACCACTGTGACGTCGTTGAATGTTCGTGAAATTATGATCAAACTTCATACTTGGTAAGTACTCGTTTAATCTTACAATTTTCACCTAATTTCTTACTTTTTGCATACAGTAAGTCCTTGTTATACAGTAGTTCTTTATACGGTAAATTTGCAGTTACAGTATTTGGAAATTACTACCCTAGATTCGATATACGGTAAGAAAAATTCACAGATGCGGTATCCGCTCATGTCATCCGAGAGGGCACAGCGTGTGGGAGCAGGAGTGATGATGTCATCCACGCCGCAACTCCCCGCTACTCACAGTACTGACTTTAACTTGACCACACTTGGAGCTTATTATTAAATATTAAAGTGTCTATTGTAAGCACAAATATATTCATAATAATCATGGCAAAGACTTAAAGCCTACTACCAGCGGCAAACCATGCAGTAACTGATAAAAGGCACAGATGGGCCTGGCAAGCCCACTATCAGAGAATGGTGGAAGTCGTATAACATCAAGCACACCTTAGATAACATCAAGTCATCTTGGGACAAAGTGAAGACGTCTAACATGAACTTTGTGTGGAATAAAATATGGCCAGAATGCACATATGACTTCCCAGGCTTCGCTGAAGATGACATCGGTGCGATCAGAAATGATATAGTAAATCTATGCCATAGGGCTGATTTCGATAAAGTTGATGATGATGATGATGATGTTCAAGATCTTTTGGAAAGCCATGCTGAACCTCTCTCAAATGATGAACTAGACAAGGCATCACAGGAGGCAGAAAAAGAGGGAGACGAGCAAGAAGAACCTGTGCATAGCCTGGACATCACAACTCTTAGAGAATGTCTCGGTGGTATCTAAAAGCTCTGGAAACCCTGAAGGAACATGACCCAAATCCTGCCAGGAGTAGCAAAGTGGCTCATGATAGAGAAAAGTGTCAAGATTTATCAAGAAATCTATGATGAAAAAACAAGAAAAACCAAACAGTCCTCCATCTACTCCTTCTTCAAGCCAGTCAGACATGCCATCCCTGTCACACCTGTCGACCCTGCTACAGTTGGCCCTTCCACATCTGGTACCAACGGTTCTACAGCTGGCCCTTCCTCCATATCCTCTTTCTTCAAACCAGTGAAACGTGCTGACCCTGATACAGCTGGCCCTTCCTCCATATCCTCTTTCTTCAAACCAATGAAACATGCCGACCCTGCTACAGCTGGGCCTTCCACATCTGCTTCCGACAGTGCAGACGATGACGTCTTATCCTCGTTTGCCCACTCAGCGGAAGATGAGTAAAGGCTGAAATCCCTACTGTCCCTTAGCCTTGGGAGGGACATCATCTCATAGAATACATGGCGATTGAAAGGTAAATAAAAAAAATTTTGTTTATTTCTTTTGTGCAGTACTTTCAATTTTTTTTTAGTGACTATTTTTATGTATTTTCATTTCTGTAGGGGTGACTTTTGACATGCTGGAACGCATTCCCTATTTTTACATGTTATAATGGGTTCGGTATACAGTAATTTTGATTTGCAGTAAGGTTTTCAGGAACGCATATGTACCATATAACGAGGACTTACTGTACTATTACTATATATACTACTACTACTATTATGCTATAACTATAAAAGATAGGAAAATAAAGCAGGAAAGTAAGCAAAATGTAATATAATAAAAATTCAAGTTCTCGTGGTCAGAAACAAGCGTCACCACATCCTCCTCATGTGACTCCATCAAGCCAGCACCTTACACTCTTATATAAGCCAATAAGTTTTTCTTTGATATACTGCATTCATCATGAAAAATAAATCGGGGAAGTAAGCATATTATAACGTGAAAATTCAACTTCTTTGCAGACAGAAACAAGTGTCAACACATCCTCCTCAGCCGATTCCATCAAGCCAGCAGTACGCACTCTTATCTAAACCAATAACGAGATAAAAATTAAGATTCCAATATTGTCATGCATCATAATATGTTTCTAAACTGCTTACTTATCCATAGAAATACATGTATATCTTTTATCTCACCAAGAAATACATAAAAAATTATAAAATACAGCATACTGACATAAGGTACAGTGGAACCATGCGCGCTTTGGGGTCCAAGGGATCTTCAAGCGCACGGGTTCGAATCCTGTCCACGGTCCGAGTGTAGGTTGGGCTTCCTCACTCGGGGCAACGGTTTCCTAGCGGGTGGGCTTTAAGATAGGAGGTACCCTAAAAAGTATCCCCTTTAGCCCATAAATTTCTGTGAAAAGCTCACATGGTATAAAAAAAAAAAAAAGTGCTTTCACCATCCTCACGCTCAGCGCCCTCACACCTCCACAAACATATCCTTGTAAAGGCTGATACATGATTGGCTAAGTGTCCACCATCTTGAAAACAATGGGCCAATGACAGACCTCGATATATGACAGATAGCCTCAAGCATACACAAACTGTGCAGCATAAAGGAGCGCAGCTTCTGAAAAGTGCCACGATCATGCCTGACGGGCTCTAACGTAAGAGCCACGATCGTGTCTGACGGGCTATAAAGGTTAAGGAGCTGGATCCAAGAAACTTTAACTATGTCAGAGCAACCTCCTGCCACAAAATGGCATCCATGAATGCTTGGAGGGACGGTAACGAGGTTGTTATCAGGTTGCTGGAAACACCACGTCTCGAGGTGGTTACTGTCTTATATATACATTTATATTCACAAAACAACATATTTATTACCCTTTTGCAAACCTTGCCCCCAAGAAAGGATTGTTTTGTAATGCATAAAGTGAAATGTTACATGGAATACCAAAAATATAGCAAAGATGAGATTGGTTGCAGACATGGCGGGGACTTGCAGCGACTCGGCCGCTTCTTCTTCTTGTGACCCTTTTAGCTTACGTGATGCTTTCACCACGATATTTATGTTTCCACTCATTTATTACCTGCTATAATGGATAGCATGTCTCTGTGTTCATACACGATCATGCCATGAGGATCACCTTGACTCCGTGGCACCAAGTGATAGTGAATTACTAATGAAATACCGCTTCCCTCGGCATGAATTACTTGCTTTAGAACTTCATCTAGCAGAGGAGGACTCAGTGACTCAGTGGGGTATGCAATTCTCACTCATACCCAGATTTTGCTTCACTTATATACTGACTATATGTACACCAAAGCAAACTATTGTTATGTATAAATGGATGGGTTTTCAACGCTGCCTATACCAACCCATTCTAACCCACCCTAATCTTGATGTTTCCATTTCTTAGCAATGTAGAACAAATTAATAAAACATACTCCAGCAGTTAGGTCAAGAAATAGGTTAATGCCCATATAAAACATACTGGGTATGTAAGTCACCAATGTTCAAAAAAAGCAAACGGAAAGATTTTTTTTTACGCAAAGCAATGTCCAAATCATTAAATAAATTCCACATGCAATTTGGTTAAGATGAAACAATGAGGAAACAGCTCACTGTGTTTACTACCATTGGCAAACATTCAAACAATATTTCTCTTTTTTGTCTTGATTTTGGTTTACCGCCTGCCTGAAATCACACCCCGACACTACACCTCCTATACCAGTGTTAAAGCCTCAATGTTGGCGACTCCTTGTGTCCTTGTTTTGTTATGGGGTTTACTTATCATGATGAAAGCAATGTGAGGACTGCTGACTGTGTTGAGTAGTAGCTGTGGGCACATGACACTGTATCTGTGTTTGTGAACAATACCATAAGATTTCTTGATCCCTACAGTAGGGATAACATAAAGCCGCATTTTGATTGGCTGCCTGTCCTCGTGATGACACGGTAGTGACGTATCAGCTCTGGCAGCCAATGAGGACTCTTAGGCAGGCTACCAACCTCCAACCGTCAACAACAACGAATCTTTGTGGATACCATTTGATGAGGGTTGCTATGAGAGCGGGAGGTTGGTATGGAGGTTATTCGTACCAACATAGACAACAACCTGCTTCTTGGATCCGGCCCAAGATTTTTAATTCATGAGCTGGATACTCTCTCTTCTCCTCGGATCTTCTAGAATCTTCCATACATCTGTCTGCATATCTTGTGACCATGTGTGCTGCTACACTAGGCAATGATCTTAATAACTAAAATAACTTAATATTATTATCCCCTGCACTACAAAACAACAACCAAACAACTACAAAAAACACTCCTGAGGCACTGAGGCAGCGCGGTGCCCCAGCATGCAGTGAGTTGATCGCACAGTGCTGCACGCAGTCTTTTGACTGTGTTTGTTATTGTTCACACTCCCAAGCAAAGTTCGTCTTCCAATGCAAAAAAAAACAACTATTTTGTTTGTAATCCAAATTGTTCATACTCAAAAGCATTCATACTCCAAGGTACCACTGTATTTCATTAAATAGCAGGTGATAGAAATAAGTGTTATATAGCAAATAAAATGGATTTGTATAATGTTGTGGCATATCAGGACAGGTGACGTTGCCACTCGACCCAAGGTGGCATTTTCCCTAGGGGAAGAGAGGGGGAGGAAGTTAGGTCACCATGCAGGTTGCTCACTTCTCATCTGGTCACCACGATGGAAGGACACACTGATGCTTCCCCGTCTTACTGTGTGTTGTACAGCCAAACCAAGGAATTTGTCTACAGAATTAATAGATACTTCTTAAAAGAAAAAGCTTGCAAGGAATACTTTTACCCACAAATCAAGCAAGGAAGAGGACAGCAGATGCAGCTGGTATATCTGAAGCCATGATGAAGAGGATTTGTCCCAGTGCAAACAAGATATGCACCACACCACCACAACCTTATCAGTGTTTCTTTTCCCCATTCATTATATTACACTGGGTATCGCAAGAGGACACAATATTACGTAATTTTTACTTTTATAACCAGCATCTTTACTGTATTTAATTTACCTATGACACCTTCATGTTTTGTCCCCACCCCTTTTTTTTATTTCTTTTTTGCAAAGTCATGCATTAAATTGATTAAAGAACAGTTATTCCATTTTCCTTGAAGTAATGAGAGATATGACAGCATCGCATGGATTATTGGTCTCGCCCTACAGGTCAGTACAATTTAGTTTTAATATAGATTCCGTCTCCCTATGCAGTTTCTCATGTCCACCTTCATCAGCAACAACTCACTTGCAAGGAAGATATGGTCTCACCAGCCTTCTTAATAGAGTCTGCTGACTTGAAAATAGTAGAGACAGTAGGTGAAGTCAAGATGGTGGTGAGCAATGCTATTAGTTTTCTCGCCTCTCTTGTGTCTGTGAATAATACCCAGCTTCACTTCGAGAGTAAGAGACTTCCTGGTCTTCTTAGCAACACTAGGCGACATTGCAGGGCGTTTTGGTGGTAAATTGAGAGAGGGAAAACGAGCTGCTGCTGACGCTGTTATTGTTTTGAACAGGGGGAGTGAGTGGTGCGTGTATTGTCCACGAGAGGCACTGGTGTATTCAAAAGCCTGTCGGCTTGCGTGATACAGCGGGCCTTTCAAACTTGGAAAAAAATACCTGGATAAAACTTTGTTATAGCGAGTTTGGTGTTCATTAAACGAGCAGATGGTAGTAAAATGAAACCTTCGTTGTAGCGAAATTTCATTGTGTGAACCTTCGTTAAGCGGGGGTTGCCTGTATATATATATATATATATATATATATATATATATATATATATATATATATATATATATATATATATATATATATATATATATATATATAATCCATATTTCATAAACTGTAATGGGTGTCCAGACAAATATTTATAGTGTTTGAAATAAAAAAAAAACATTCCCCTACATATTGTCAGTAAACTCTCTAGTTTCCCTTGCAAATTGCTATTTTCCCTGTAGGCATCCCCCACCCCCTACATTAGGCTAAAATCACCTACTGTAGGGGATTTTCTCAGTGAGTGGGGACCTTGGCACAGGGTAGCTTCGGTTTACACTTCCACCTGGCGAGCTGGTGGAGGATTTGACTGGGTGGGTGGCGCGCGAGATATGGATGTCGAATTGGTGAGTCAGTCGGTCAAACCTTGAGGATTGGGTATTAATTAACCGAGTTCGAATTGGCAATAATTTGAACTGCAAACAGTTGAATCACGAGGATCCCCTGTATTTCTTATGGGAAAATTATGTTTGAATAACACAATTTTGAAAAACTCAACATCCAGAAACATAACCCTTGAGTTAATTAAGAGTTGACTGTATGTTGTACTATCTTGTGGATTTTTTTACAGGTCTTTACTTACCAAAATATGAACCTATGAAAACAATACTAGAAAAGTTCATGATGCACATTCTTTTTTGTATAGTGTTTGTATTTTTCTATTTTCTGTTTTTAGTGGCATAATGTGCTTATGGTGTGAAACAAATATTTTCTTTTCCAGGTGACATTTACATCTTGGGATGCACCAACTCTGGGAAATCAACCTTATTCAATGCATTACTTGGGTCAGACCTGTGTAAAACTGATGCCTCCACCCTGATTCAACGTGCCACTGTATCCCCTTGGCCTGGAACCACACTTAACATGCTCAAGGTACAATGCTTGATCACTTTGTTTGTATTGCAATTTTTTAGGTACTTCTAGACATTACAATTCAAGTTACCTGAAGGATTTCTCTCTCTCTCTCTCTCTCTCTCTCTCTCTCTCTCTCTCTCTCTCTCTCTCTCTCTCTCTCTCTCTCTCTCTCTCTCTCTCTCTCTCTCTCTCTCTCTCTCTCTCTCTCTCTCTCTCTCTCTCTCTCTCTCTCTCTCTCTCTCTCTCTCTCTCTCTCTCTCACATTTTGACCTGCTACCACTAACAGTTGAAATGGTCTATGTAATACACTAAGTAAATAGATACTATATGCATGGCACACACACACACACACACACACACAAGGAAAAGGACTTGGGAGTGACAATGGAAGAAAATAATCAACCGGTAAGCCATATTGACAGAATTTTCAGAGAGACGTATAATTTGCTAAGGAATATTGGAGTAGCATTTCACTATATGGACAAGGAAATGATGAAGAAATTGATAAGTACTAAAATAAGACCTAGATTGGAATATGCAGGAGTTGTGTGGACTCCCCATAAAAAGAAACACATAAGAAAATTAGAGAGACTACAAAAAATGGCTAACCAAGAATGGTTCCAGAATTTAAAGGGATGGCATATGAGGAAAGACTAAAGGCAATGGATCTACCAACCTTGGAGCAGAGAAGAGAGAGAGGGGATCTGATACAAGTTTATAAATTGATTAATGGAATGGATGAAGTGGATAATGAGAAACTGATCCTGAGAGAAGAATATGACTTTAGAAGCACAAGATCGCATAGTAAGAAACTAAGGAAGGGACGATGTCTGAGAGATGTTAAAAAATTTAGTTTCCCACAAAGATGTGTTGAGACTTGGAACAGTTTGAGTGAGGAAGTGGTATCAGCTAAGAGTGTGCATAGTTTTAAAGAAAAATTGGATAAGTGTAGATATGGAGACGGGACCACACGAGCATAAAGCCCAGGCCCTGTAAAACTACAACTAGGTAAATACACACGAGGTGCGGTAGAGGAAGCACGCAATACCGTCGCTCCCGAGAATCAGCTGATCTTCACTACCTTTGTTTGGGTTTGCAGTGGCCTGGGCGAAAAGTGTGGACTCATTTTTTTTTTTTTTCATGAATACAGTGTTAAATAATAATGAGTGAGAAAGATATTCCATCTAAATGCAGGTATGTGACAAGGGAAAGAATGAAAGCTGATGATGACAATGTTGGTGAGGGAAAAAGAGAATTTGAAGGCTTTGATACGGCGCAAACTTCACTATTTGATAGAGTCTTGACTATCGAACGTAAATTAGATAAATTGATAAAGGAGAATATGGGAATGAAAGAGAATGAAGAACAGGATAAAGAGCTCCAGAAATTGAAAGAAAGGATAAAAAGAGTGAAAGAAAACGAAACTAGGCTAAGAACCGAAAATGAAGAATTAAAAGTCCAAATAGCGAACTACAAGAAATTGATGGAAGAAGGACTCGGTAAAGCCGAGAAAGA